>NC_024322.1:5597990-5608039 GCF_000523025.1 Cynoglossus semilaevis | reverse complement strand
TGCTTTGGATGATAGTGGGTTTCTTCTTTCTTTTTGTGCCTGGTGTGTTCACCTCTCATACTTTGTTACGATCCTTTTAGTTGTCCATAGTGAACTCCAATGAACCTGGGGTAATTATGTTCAAGACGGATGTGTTGAAGTGTCGAGTCGCTCTCAACCCAAAGAACTACCAGACGCTGCAGCTCAAGGTCACTCCAGAAAACACTGGTCCTTGGTCCCAGGAAGAACTTCAGGTGCTGGAGAAATTCTTTGAGACAAGGGTATGTAAAAACAAAAACAAGAAAAACAACGGCATTAAACCACAATTTTAATTTTTGAAAACCTTTTTACTTGTTACCTTGAACTAACAAAGACACTAGGCCATTTTTTAATTCTGTGTGCCTTCATTACTACTTCAGGTCGCTGGACCTCCCTTTAAATACAACACTCTGAATGCCTTCACGAAGCTGCTGGGGGCACCTACCAACATTCTTAGGGACTGTGTGCGAATTATGAAGCTCGAACTGGTGAGTAACTACTTTGTTTATATTTAAATAAATATATTTATTATGCTTGTATCAGAATGTTTTTTTGAGTCACGTCTTCACTACACAAAACATTGTGAATGTATATGAACAATACACATTCACTACTGCAGTCCACATTATAGAATACTGTAGTTTACAAATGCTACTTTATGGTTCTGTTTTGTGTGTGCTAATGTAATAAGTGTTATTCCTGCCTCTCCTTAGTTCCCTGACCAGGCTGCTCAGCTGAAGTGGAACGTTCAGTTCTGTCTCACCATCCCTCCAAGTGCTCCTCCTATTGCTCCACCTGGAACCATTGCTGTGGTGCTTAAATCAAAGATGCTGTTCTTTGTAAGTTGTAGTTTTTTCATGATGTAAAAAACATCTCAGAAACTGACCAAAAATACAGTGGTTGTGGGGATTTTTTCTTTAGTGTTTCTTTTAGTAACTTCATAATTTCATAACCATAGATGATAATTCATAATGACCATAATAACAAACATGCCAATTAGTCCCTAGTCTTCGATACAGGGTTTGATTTTAAGCAAACTGCTGTTCCACTTTGCTGGGACAGACAAGACATCAGAGTTAGCTAGTCAACTTTGCATATTACAATTCCCTTAAACATTATATCCTATGGGGAGCAGCAGGCTACTTTGAATCAATTCACTTAAAAATGACCTGTGATTTACCTGTGATGGGTTTGTTTTGGCTCACAGTTGCAGCTGACCCAGCGTATACCAGTTCCACAGGAGCCAGTGAGCATCATTGTTCCCATTGTGTATGACATGGCCACAGGCCTCACTCAGCAGGCTGACATCCCTCGACAGCACAATTCCTCTGGAGCTGCGGCACTCATGGTCTCCAGCATCCTCAAGAGATTCAATGAGCTGCACCCAACAAGACAGGGTGAGAAACTGCTCTAGTCAAAAGGGAAATTCACTTCACTCACTGTAAACTGTAAACACTATAAACTTAAACTGTTATTTTCCTTTCTCAGGTGAGTGTACAATATTTGCTTCTGTTCACGAGCTTATGGCAAACCTCAATTTGATGTCTGGTACCCGCCAGTAGTTAAAACAGCCGTCAAACCTGCAATGAAGCTGTTGTCCGTCCGGTGGCGAAGCTCAGAAGTTAAGGGGCAGCAGCAGCTGTCTGAAGACATCAAAACCTCAGCATGTGTCCTTTCTGCTCCTGTCGCTGAACTATTGACCTGATTTATTTTGGTGTTCTAAAAGGGAGTGAACAGAAAACAGTCATGGAACGCTCATTCATTACTTGTGACACAAGCTAAGAAACAGGATTCGCCTTTAAGGTGGATCAAGCACGAGGGTTTTTTGATGCAAAGAGATTAAAATATTGTATTTTCATCTTGGTGCACTTGTAAACAAGATTATCTATTGAATTTATTGTTGTTTACGAAAATATGTACATTATTGTATATTTAAGCTTTGAAGAATCCAATGAGTTACATTTTTTCTGCAACCCTGTCTCGCTTTTCTACACCACACTGGTATTACAGTAGTATCAGTAGCTTTACTCCTCGATACACTATTTAAATATATTCATCTTTTCCAAGACCTGGATTTTTATTTCAGACTGTATACTTTGGATACTGTAAAACTGTGATGAACTTTATACATCAATTCTATTTTATAAGGATGGATTTTGAGTATTGATCGAGTTAATTGAGGAATCATGTCTGATTTTTGTATTTAATAATAAACCAAGCCCACAGGTGGTTTGTGCTTCCATGATCATCTATGAAATAATGAACAACTAAAGCTAAGTCATTAGTTATTTGCAGACTTCAAGTGCTGCCACTAACATCTTAAGTTATAGGTCATTAAAATATCAGTAATTGTGCATATACTGTATATATTAATTTCACTCTGTATATGAATGTATATATGTGTTTGCCAGTTTGAATTCTTAAGTATATAGTGTATCGAATGAATTTAGGTGAAATATTTTAGACTATTTGAACTGCAGTGTTATAGTGGTAAAGCTCCAGCCTGCTGTGTGGAAGGTTCCAGGTCAACACCAGCTAATCCCCAAAGCCAAGGGTGTGGTGCATTAGAAAGGGTAACTGAGGTACAACTGCCAAATCACTCTGAACTCTGCAGAGACATCTGATGAGGGACAAAGCTGAGGTATTTTATATTACTTTAAAATTGGAATGTTAGGTCTGGTTATAAAAATAGTCCTACATTCTGCTTCCTAAACTGTAGTTAATTGAATAACTTATTTCCAAAAGCTAACAGCTAGCAAAGTCTATCACTTGTTCTGGTGGGGGGGTAATTTCTCGGTTTGAAATCGTGTCACACTCGCCTGATAGAACAGGGTATTGAAGCTGTGTTAATATCACCCCCTGCCCCCTGTAGGTTAGCGTAGAAAGCTAGGCTGTACTTATTTAGAAACAAAGAGAAAAAAGAATGAGACCGAGCTCTAAAAAAACGCTAATTAATTCAATGTCCCTGAAAAATCTCCAGTGACCCATCTGTGTGGCCCAACCCGGCAGGTGAAAATACTTGTACTGTTAGTTTCTATGAGTCGGTCACTCAAGGAAACTCCATCAACAAGTGATGCTGAGAACCGCATCTTAAAAAGATGACATCATCACAAAGCCTGATCCCCGTTATGTGTGTGTGCTTGCGCGCGCGCGCGCGCATATGAAATTCACCGGCTCTAACTGCATGGCTGCTGAATCAACTGAAGGGTGTGGACACTCCCGTGTTCTTTTTAATTTCATTTGTAGTTTTATCGCTTACATGGATGGTTCATCTTGGGTCTATTATGGATGAGTTCGTCACTTTGCGGATACGAGCGGGCGTCGTCACCTGCGAGGAAACTACGGATCACGGACAAAGATCGACAACCGTGTCGGCGTCTGTTCTCCCGGAATAAACGCTAGATACCTGAACGCATCTCGGTACAGACCAGATGCAGAAAAATAAACGAGTGGGGTCTTCGACGGTCTTGTTTCCGTGGCTTTGTATGGCTTTTGTCAGTGGAGCAGGTTTAGGGTGAGTGGGTGTGATCACCGCAGCCGGGGCTCCAGACACTCAGCTATGGCCGTAAACGCATCAGAGCCGCTATGTCAGCCATGCACGTACAACGATGCGTTCAAAGGTAAATGATAGCTGTTCGATCTTGACGTTATTTTAACATTTCTGTGTTGACTGTGTTTGATTTTCAACTACACATACCTCTGGAAGTAGCGAACCTCTGCAGAAAGTCATTTCAACACACTGACCACTCCCCTCCAGTCCTCACCTGCCCCCACGATTGGACCTGCAGGATACTGTCACAAAAGATTTGGGTTATTATTTAGGATCTGTAGGCTTGGGTGTGTCAGACAGGTTGACAGCGATGTTTGATTGTCTTCTGTGGTCAGTGGATCTACAGGTGAAGAGACCTCTGATGCCTGTCCAGCTTGGTCCAGAGCAAGTGGGTTTGGAGATGTTGTGTCTCTGTGGACAACTGGACCTCCTTATCAGGGCACAGATGCAGCAGGTACAGTAGCTAGAGGGGTCACTGCCACCATTACTGAAGCTCTTTTCTGAAGTTTACCCTAATGCAAATGCCCACCCAACAAATAATTTGACCTATTGACTTCACCAGTGCTCATGTGCCCTAAAAACAGGTATGGTGGGAGCAACTGCTTCCTAGTCAATTCACACACTCTGTCCAGTACGTTGAAAGCAGCTACTATCACTGTGTATGCACACTCCTTACTCTGTCCTCATATGATGTATATTAAAGTTTCAGGAGCAGTTAGGACAAGGCTGCAGCCCAGAGGAATCAGACACGTTCCAGACTCAAGGTATGAGCCACAGTATAACGCATCTACATATAAATGTGCTGTGTATCTGAATATATTGTGTTTTTATTCTTAAAGGATCAGAGATTCTTGACCAGATGCTGCAGTGTCTTGAACATCTACCAAAACCCATGCCACAGTTAGAGGTAGGGTGATTGTTATTCAGAGAAACAACTGATTGATTTATTGATTCATTTAAATGAGTTGTTTGTGTTATGGAGGAAAAGTATAGAAAACCAGCTACTGAAATAACTAACTAACTAACTATATGCTAATATTGTTACACCAGTAAGTCAATGCACCTAAAACAATTTTTCAGTAAATGTTTTCAATAAATTAGGGTATCGTAGTTAATAGTGAAAAGGTAAACTAAAGGACTCAGTGCTCAGAGACAGCTATGTTAAACTGTGACCTCACTGTGTAGTGTTTATTTATAGACTGACCTCACTTAAAGCGATAGTGCAGATTTTGGTGATTTTGCCAGGAACCAGTTTAAGACAGGAAAGGTTTGTATTGATAACAAGATGGCTGCCAGAAGAAAAAAACAATCTTTGATATGCCTTACCTTATTAATATCCTCAACCAAACAGATCTGTTTCACCCCAATGGTTTCCTCAGGACTATCTGGACATGATGGGTCTGTCGACCATGTTTCCCCGTGTAGAGGTGTTCCTAATTCAGGGTAGCCCTGTGGAGATGTTGGAAAGGCCGCCAATGGATGGTGAGGGGGAGAAAAAAGAAATATAAATAAATATATACAGTAGATGTTTGTATATACAGTATATATATATATCATCCCCCTTCAACATCAGCAAGATAGAGTGTCAGCTGCTGCAGAAAACACAAAGACTGCCATCTCCTCCACTTCTAAAGGTATTCCCTATGTTGCAGAATACTTCTGTCACATTGCCAAACTGAACCAGCTTTTGGTGCTAAGTCAACAACTAGAGGAAGACATCCGGCACCTCGGAAGTCATAAATACATTGCCCACCAGCTCTCAGTTATTTATGTAAGTAAATTTATATTGTGGTTTCTATTCAATATTGTCCATTTTCCTCACTTCTTGTGTTCTTTCACACTATAAAAAAATGCAGTGCGGTTTGAATTTAAATCTCCTTTTTTCTCAGCAAGTCATCAGTTCTTTTAGAGGAATCCAGGTCTTTTGTGAAATAAAGAAAACTATTGAGGCCAACTTCAAACAGATGAAACAGTCCTTGGTGCAGGACGAAGGCTCCAGGCATGAGCCTCAACTGGCCGCTCATTACATGAACTGGTGAGTTAAAAGCAAACTGCTGTTGGTGAATTGAACAGCTTCTGCTGACTCTGTTTGTGGTGTTTTTTTTTTTTGCTAGGATTTTAGAAATAACTCAAAATATAATATCAGCGGTGCTATCACTGCCAGAGGAGCTGACAGACGACATTCACCAGGCTGTGACCTTTGCATCCCAACTCCTGTCCTCCTGACTCACTCTGGAAAAGACCTGTGAAGTGTTTCATGAACTGAACTTTAAAGGGTGCTACACGCATTACGCCCAACGATGGTTTAGTAAGAAGGACTATGACATGGTTTTTATATTTTTGTTGTTCTGAATGTGTCACTATTTTGCAAATAAATGTACACTTGGTAAAATCCTCTTTGTACTAATCATAAATATAACTACTGTTAGTTTTTCGATAACACAATGAAACAGTATCACTGAATGCAATAGAGATATGTGTTTTTCTTGGACTGTGCATGTCCTTCACCATGGATGTCATCATAATCATAAACATACACTGCTCCTCATGTCATGTAAAACACTGGTGATGGTGATTTAAGTTTGTGTTTATTGTATGGAACAATAAATCAAATGGATGATTTCTAGACTTGCAAGATCTCTATTATATATTGTGTATATAAAGTATATATATTAAGTTTCACGTTTATTCTGTTAGTAGTTTTTGAGCTATTTAAGTTAATTTAAGTGCTAGGCTAGCGAATTTTAGCTCCCTTATCAAACGTGTGTCAATTTTAGAAGCTTTCAGAGGATTCTGTCGACGTACACTGGAGGTCACTGATTACAAATACATTCGATCTTAAATCTCTATGATCAACATAAAGCGTGGACATAGTTAATATAGCCGATAGAATGAGCTAAGCTATAGTCTAGCAAAAGCCTGTAAGAACGGGGATTCGTGGATTTAGGTTTGAGTCTAAAAATTACCAGATAAAAATCATCATTTCAATTATTAGTGCAAAAATGGTGTGCTTACTTCGTTTGTTTTAGTTCGTGTTCTCTGTAGTACCTCTATGCATTTAAGTTTAAGGGGATGGCTCCCTCTACTGATCAAATTGTGCTACAAGTTAAATCAGGAAATACTATGACAACTCCACTACCTGTGAAAGCTGTTTAGTTCAATTACAATGGTGGCGCGTTCAGAGCGAAACGACCCCCCCCCCAAACTACATCGCAAAAAAATGCTGTAATTTTTAAAAATAAAAACAATAACGTTCTTCATGTGTCCACACCCAAAGCGTGGAAACCGTACGTCACCAGAGCTGTTGTCACTGTACACAAAACCCTTACGGCCACATTTGCCGGATTTGTCACAGGCGACAGGGGATGCGTATTTATAAGAGTGACACGTCAAATATCCAATCAGAGAAATCTGTTTGGGCAACGTGACCAATCATCAGCTGTGTTAGGCTGTACAGTAACTTGACTGTGAGAGCGGTGAAGGGAAAACATGGAGGCATGTTGTGGATGGAGTTTGACAGTTTTTCAATTTAAATTCAAGCATCAACAGTGAACGCAGAAGCAATATGAAGACGAGCAAAGAAGGTACGTGTCTGTTGTTGAAGAATCCGTCAGTCTCGTCCGTGTTTTAATCTAGTTTGCAATCCCCTGTCAAACATAAAAATTAGAGTCTCTTCGGGAAATTAATATTTAAGTGTTACTTAAAAATACGTAAGGTTTATTTAAGGGTTATAGACGCAGTTATACCCTGAGTCAGTTTGCCCAGTAAAGGCAGTAAAACTGCAGAATATTCAGTATCTGCCAATACATTTTCTTTGGAGAAAATCTCACTACGTACGATTTACAGGAAAGCATTGTGTTTAATGTTTACAATATGATTAATTTTTCTTTTCCAGATTGCGTTATTAAAAGTTTAAATGTATGTATGCATACATACACACACACACACACACACACACATATATATATATATATATATTTGTTTTTGCGGGAACTCCTCCACTGTGTGTGCGTAATTTAAAGTTGCATTGCTAACCCTATATAGATAGGGTAACAACTAATCGTCTGGAGATGACGTCAGGATACATTTTGGCATTATAAACAAATATACAATTTATGCATATATGAATATAAAAAAACCCAGCATAGTATTCGATATAATAAAAATCGAAATAATTAAATTCGAAAGTATAGCCCGGATTTAGTAGAATTGTCGTACATCGTAGACGTATTTCTGAATATCTCTACGCATACAGCCTGAAATCACAACACAGCATAATGAAGACCTCAATCATACTTGGCACTTTGTGGTAACAGCTGGCTGCTGTCAAAAGCCTGTTAAGTTAAGTGGTGTCACTATGTGGGGAAAATAGTGTGTTTTTATGTACTGTTCAAACCTAACAATGATGACTTTGTGTTTTCAGATGCAGACACACACACCATGAGGCCTGTGTGAACATCAGAGGAGTGATATGATTGCAGAGCCCACAGCTGAAGCACCATGCAGGCCTTCAGGCCAAAGGTGAGAGTTTTTTTTAACCTAACTTCTCTCCATGAATAGAATTTGCTTTATAATTATTCTCTGCATTCATGTAGGAATAGGAAGGATAGGAACTCTCAGGATGAGGCCATCTCCTCTGGGGCTGTAAATCAATCGGAGGATGAGTCAGGAAATGAGAATCGACAGAAGAACGTGGTAACGGTGTTTTTTTTACACACTTGCACTTGAGAAGAGCTAAAGTGCTGGCAAAAAAGTGGAAGTGCACATTAAGTAAACACATATGGAGCAGAATTATGAAGACTAATTCTTAGTCATGTGTCGCTATAAAACTGTGAATATATTTATTTTTTTCAAACTCAGAGAAAGAGAAAAAGAGCTCACAGCTCGGAAAACGACAAAAGCCCAAGTCCCAGAGCCGGCCGCAGCAGTGCTGGCAGAGCTGGAGGCAGCTCTAGTAAAAGGAGGCACGTGGAGGCAGTTACACTGTTTGAGGTGGTTACCATGGGCAGAGATGCAATGCAGGTGAGAAGCCCAACTGTAGAATATTAAATTTTATAACGGAAAGGTATTGTGTATTAACTTACACAATTTTACACAACTTTTTATCCCTCTGTAATTACATCTTGATGTTAGCTCAAGACATGTGGTGATATTATTTTGTTGGCACGGTTTATTAAACTTCAGAAACAAAATGTGTTCAAAGATCAATGGTGTCCAGGAAATCAAACTGTCTGGTTTTTCTTTTTATCTGTTCAGTGAGTAAATCCAGTAAATAAGGTTTCTGTTTTTCGCTGCCCTTGTGAAGTTTCCTAAAATGATCCCAATCAAACTGGTTAAAATCAACTGCATTAAACTTACTACAGAAATTTAGTACAAACTTGGACTGACTTACTGTAATGTGATGTGGAGCAGGTGGTGATAGACGACTGGATTGAAGCGTATGTGGCCGACAGAGACTCATCTCTTCTTGACCTCATCAACTTTTTCATTCAGTCCTGCGGCTGCAAAAGTAAACATATCACACACACACACGCACTAAAAATATACAGTACACAGCGTCATACGTGTCTCTTCTGCTCTGTCCTAGGTGTGGTTACGGCAGAGATGTGTCATAACAAAGAGGACAGTGATGTGATGAGTAAAATGGTTGAGGACTTGGACGAGGTAAGATCTTGTCTCATCCTTCTGTCTGTTTCCAGTGCATTATTTAATACATTTAATGCACTATGGGAGTTAAAATTTCTGTGCATTTCAGGTAGCGTGTCTACAGTATAAAAGGTTCCTGGCTTTTCCTTGGATCCTCACAGTCACATGGCCCATAGACACAGTAAGTAAGAGCACTGGTCTTTAATAACAGACCTCGTGTTGTTTTGAAGTTTTGACTCTGCACGTTAGGAAAAAGATGCCAAACGATTGAGACTCTGTTCTCTAACCTTGAAGTCCGATCTTTCCTCCTCTGTCTCTGCTTGACAGGACAGTGTGGAATATCCCCTCATACAGTCTGGTCCCTATGGTCACTGGTTCCACTCCGGGTTTTGTGACTTTGTGTCAGTGCTGGTGGCCCAATGTCAGCAAAGTGTCATCTTTGATGGTTACTTGATGAACTCACTGATCTCGCTGCTGGCTGAGCTGTCAGACTCCTGCATACGAGCCTTCAGACACACTTGTGCACTGGCAGGTATGAAGAACACATAATTACACGAATAAACAAAAAAAAGAAAAAAAAACAAATTAAACAAAATATTTTCTACCATTTCTAACCAGCCATGAAGCTCCTGAGCGCTCTTGTGGGTGTGGCTCTAAGTTTGAGTGTGGGGATTGAAAACAATCAGAAACTGTACCAGTTGCAGAAGACGAAGCCTGTTCGACAGAGAAGCAAACCACAACTGGAGAGAATTAAAAACAACACCTCAGAGGTACAACACTTTATCGTGTATTTACCTTTGTGGAGGGTAACTTATCCTTGAGGATTAGTCACTTC
>NC_024322.1:5552683-5597959 GCF_000523025.1 Cynoglossus semilaevis | reverse complement strand
TAACACTGTAGCTGCAGATGAAGAGAGCAGAGATAGAAAACATGATGGACACCATTTTCAAAGGCATTTTTATCAAGAGATACCGGTATAATAACTGATGGTTTCTACTTCACTTATAATACATAACTGGGTTTAATTCAATGGAGACCGAAGTCAGTGCGTGATTTTGTTTCAATGCAGGGATGTGCTTCCAGAAATCCGCTCTATCTGCGTAGAGGAGCTGGGTGTGTGGATGAAGCTCTACAACTCTGCATTTCTCAGTGACACCTACCTCAAGTACATGGGCTGGATGATGTATGACAAAGTCAGTAACCACAAAGACAGAGTGCAGTGTGTAACATCATGTTGTGTAACTGCCGTCTGTTGCAACCAGTGTGTGTCATCTCTCAGATTCCAGACGTGCGTCTGAAGTGTGTGTTAGGTTTGCAGGCTCTGTACGGAGATCCGTCGCTTTTTCCTAAACTTGACCTTTTCAGCAGCCGTTTCAAGGTGAACAAACTTGTTAACTATTACACTGTGATTTCGTAAAACAGAAAATATAAGCTGTTGTAACAACAACATTCTGTAATAATCCTTACGCTTTTTGTGCCACAGAAGCGGATGATCTCCATGACTCTGGATAAGGACCATGAAGTTGCAGCACAGAGCCTGAAACTTTTGGTTCTCATTGCCAAGTTAGTCACCCACAAGTTTATTTCTCCTCACTTCTCACAGCCTTTATTTGCATTTGCTCAACTTTTACCGTAACCTGTAATTATTTGCAGAACATCAGAGGACATGCTCACTCCTGAGGACCACAGTTATCTCCTCCAGTTTGTCTACTCTTCACAGCGACTGCTAGCATCCACTGCAGGAGAGCTGCTCTACTCCACCAGGTGTGATGTTGGTGAACCCGAAATTACAGAGACAAAATACAAAAACGTTTACATTTGGTTATGTCAAAAATCTTGTTATTCCTCAGGCTGCTCAACAACACTGATGCGCTTAGATCTAATTCTCTGGATGAAATAAATGAGGAGGAGTCTCACAGGCTGCAGACCTGTGGCAGAGTGAAGGCTCTGCTGCACTTTTACCAGGAATCCCAGGTTGAAAAAAATATTTCTACTGCAGTTTAAAGGAAAACAAACACATGCATGTACCTTTGATATTCCTTCATAACACTATTCTGTGTATTTCTCTTCATTTTCTGCAGCTTCATGAACATGTGGTGTATCTGGTGGACAGTCTGTGGGACTGTGGTGGAGCTCTGCTGAAGGACTGGACCACACTCACGTCTTTACTGCTGCAGGACGCCACGTCACACAGGGCAGGTCAGAGGACGAACATGACTTTAACTTATCACACATTAAATATATACTGATGGTTTAGAGTTTCCCATCTATGGTAGGGGCCTTAAACTCCTGACTAGTGGGCTGAAAATGGCCTGTGCACCCCGAAAAAATAGCCTGCACTAAATGTCAATAATGATTTAATTTTGCTCTGGAGAATTTTTAACAATGTATTTCCAGTTGTTCAATTGTTTTGTTTGGTTATTCATTAATTGCGCTCATTTGCGCTGTTATTAAGTATAAGATTGTATTTATAGGATTAATGTGTGTGTGTGTGTGTGTATTTGTGTAAGTGTAGGTCTTACACTGTCTGAACAAACGGTGCTTGTTGAGATCCTGGTGGCATCAGTGCGTCAGGCCTCAGAAGGACCAGTCTTGGCTGGCAGGAGTGGAGCCAAGAAGGTCTGTGTGGAAAACACTAACTGGACATAATCAAGACCCAAATTAACCAAAGACACTTTTTTTTATCAGAACAGATTCACAGCAAGAACAGAAATTATTCAGTTTAACTTCTCTGTGTTCTTTAATTCAGGTCATTAGTGTCAAAGAGAAGAAAATCCAGGTGGATGACTGCACTAAAATCACTGAGCATTTCCTGACTGAGCTGCCAAAGTTACTGTCAAAGGTTGGTGGTCTTGTCTATAACGATCATCAGATATTTTCTACAGATGTTTTTTTTTTTTTTTTTTAAGTCTCTGTTTTTTCTGTTTGTGCAGTTTTCAGGTCACTGTGACGCCGTGGCCTCCCTGATGAAGATCCCCCAGTTTTTTGTCCCTGACTGTCCTGTTGATGATATCACACAGGTCTGTCCATGACATGGGCTTTCAGCTGACACAGTTACCAGGATGAAAATGAATCACGACATTTATTATAAATGGAAAGAAAACATTATAATGTTAGTTAAAACAAAAGATGTTTTCCCCTCACCCTCAGGTCTTGTCCAGCCTGCTGACAGAGATACAGGCTGCTTTGGACATCCACTCCAGTCCAGCTGTTCTAGAGGCGGCTGCTCGTACATATCTGTATTTGTGCAGCAAAGAGACGACCTGGTCCTCCATAGTCAGAGACAAGAGAGACTCTGTGGTTCAGACCTGGGTCGACCAACTGACAGTTCTGCTAGGAGAGTCACTCAGGGTGAAGAGAATATACACTCTATATGTGCGATTTGGATCACTTTATGTTATGTACATTTATTTAAAATATTAATTGATGTCACTTTTTAGTTTTATCCATTTATGCAGGGACATTTGAAATACTGTTCACAATTTAAATGTTTCTGTAATGATAGGACACCATCTCCAAAACATGTGAAATCCACATCTTTTGATTAATGTAAATTCTATTTACACGTTCTAATATGTAGAAATACTCACCTCTAGAGATTTGATCTTCATCAGATCCGAAAGTTTGATTTGATACAAAGGGGGACATGGTATTGTCTTTTTTGGACGAAGTCATTGAGACAGTTTAACACGTCTGTTGTCTCTGTAGGAGGACTGTTTCTCTGCTGATGAAATGAAAACTGGAAACATTTCAAGCACACTGAAGAAACTGAGCGCTTTTCACAAGTAAGGTTTCAGATTAGTTAGGTGTAAGCCAAACTTAAATTGATTTTTAAAAAAGAAATTAAATGATTTCTCTCTGTTCCTTCAGCTGTCACGACCTGCAGAAGTGGGATCTGTTCCAGCTCCTCTTTCCTCTTCTGTCAGTGAGAGGCAGACGTGGAGAAGAAGATGGAGCTCCACCCGAGGTGACACCTTTTTTTCTGTCCACACGCGGGGAACTGATCACTAGGCCTATTATTTGACTTATTTATTTATTGTTTGTGTAAAGGTGCTACTGGAGACTCTGCGGTGTCTGTGTTACTCCATGCTCTGGTCTCTGAACACAAGCGGTGAAACTCTAACATCCAGAGTGAGTCATGGCTGCTTTAAGATGAACTTTACTTAACATTTACTTAATATATATATTACAGAAATGTAAATTTGATGCTGCACTGTAGGACAAGACTGTGGCCCAGCAGCAGCAGCTGTGTCTCTTCTGTGAGAGGAGTCTTCACTGTCTGTCTCACCCTGACAATAGGGTACGTCAACAGGTAGGCAGTGACAGGAGCAGGTGAAAGTTATAACAGTTTTTTTTACCTTTATTTCCTCTTTTCACATCTTCATTTTCCACGTTTCAGGCTTTCCAGGGAGTGTGTGATGTCCTGTCGGCTCACTCCTACCAGCTTCATGTCTGGACTCCCACCTCCTTTGGTCCACTAGTCTACACTCCCAGTCCCAAACTCCAGAGGGCGCTGTCCAACTTTGTATGCACGCATGTCTTCGCTGGCTCAGACTGTGAGAGACAGAGCAAGGGTAAGACTTTAGTTTTCATTGTTTAAAAAAAAATATATTCTTGATGGTAAAGATTTCCCAGAAACACTTACAATTAAGAATCAGTTTAAAAGAAAAAAGAAAACATCATTTGGATCATAATGGCAAAGGATATTAGTGAAATGTTGGTACAGTTATTACATCTATTCTAATTGTATTTATTTTGTACTGGAATCAGTTTTGATTTGTCATCAACTACATTTTGGGTCTTATTGTAATTGTTTGAAAGCCTATATTATATTTTTTCTTGCATGGATATCATTCATCCCTATGGACTGGCTGTGACTAAGAGATCATGTGAAACTTTAAAAAACACCCACAGTTTTGACCATTTCCCTGTCATGAAAAAAAGCCAACAAATTTTTAGGAAGGTATAAAAAGTTTTTGTTGGTATTTTGTATAACTACTACAGCACTTCCTTCTGTAGTGTGACGTTTAATTTTGTTTTTGGAGGTAATTCTTTTTAAAAGACAATGTCAGAACAGACCAGTCCAAGTCTTTCTTATTGTTATTATTTAATATTTTCCGATGAAATCCAGTTATTTGGCCAGCTTTTATCATTGTTCCTGTCTGATTCTTTTAAATCTGATTTTGCTTGATATTTGTCAAATATATGTATATACAAGCATATGGACTTTTATTCTTGCTATTTTTGGCATAAATAGCTGTAAGGTGGCGTTGTTGGTAATTTGTAGGGATTTTTGTGAGATTCTTATTTGATGTAACTAACATTATCATTATTAACTTTTTTTTCTCCAGATACCTTTTTTATTTTAAAGTTGTCCACTCCTTTTTTTAAACACTTATTTTAGAGCAGTGTCTCACATTTTACTGTGACAAATGCAGTGTATTTCTGATATAAATGTAAGTTTTCAACACAAAAAAGCACTGAAAAATCATGACATGAAATTAGACCATAGAGAAACCATATCTTACATGTAAATGTAAGATATAAATGTCAAAATCTTGACATGAAATTAGACCATAGAGAAACCTCTACTTACTGTACACCATGTGTCAAGTATCTAAATAAGTCAGCTTAAAATTGTTTAAATTTAGATTTTTCTCACTTCTATGTTTGCTGCTCCGCTCCACACTTTAACAGTGTATTTTCCGCTGTGTCTTTGCACAGGTATTATGTAGTTCGTGGAGAACAATACAAACCAGTGTTAAACAGCAGATGTCGCTCAAACCCAACCACTGCTCCAGCTGCGGCCCTCACGGTGTTGAACGACATCAGAAATTAAATGCGCAGCCACACGTTTGGTCTAATAACTCACCGCAGCGCCGCCTCCTGACTACAAATGGCTGCTGATTTGCAACCTGACCTGACAATTGACCCCCAATTACAAAGGAACCCCTGTTAATATCTCCAGACTGAAGTGGCTCGACTAATTTGTATAAAGGCGTGTTCCACTTTGCTATGCAAAGTGAGGACGCTAGTAAATTGATGAGGACAGTATAGTACCGTCTGATCTGAAAGGTAAAATCCCCAAGATTGACGTGCTGCTGCGATGTAGCTGGGTGTTCTCTCCTCTTTGTTAAAGTACAGCAGGTGAAGCTCTGATTTCATTCATTCATGGTGGAGAATAACAACGGAAAAAAATCCTTTTATTAACTTTACACCAGCTTCTCCTTTCTAAAACATATTGCTCCCAAATACGGCCCAGTCCAGAGAAGTCAATAAATGTCCTGGTGGGAATTTCCTAAATGTCCAACTAAATACAATACGGGATTATTGGTTTTTGAACATGCAATAAAAAGTCATTGTTTTATTGGATTTGCCTGGTTACAGTTCTGTTGTATAGACAGTGTTTTCTATTAGTTGCTGGATTGGAGATCACTGTAAGGGCAAGGGCATGGAGTTAAATCATAAAATCAGGGCAATCTTTTTTCCGTGAGAAAATTCCATTAACTCTGGCTCACCTCCGCGCGTATTTTATTAGTCTTTGCGAAAGATTGAAGCCACATGGTGTCACAACCATAACTCTCCTCTTATGTTATCTTTGATTTCCACCTGCTAAAGCCATTGTCCCGAAACAAACTAAAACACTCCTTCCCTCCTGTGCTTTGTTCTTTTCCTTTCTCTTATATGATTTCTTATGATTAATCACTCTCCTCTCCTTCACCCCCTCCTCTCCTTCTCCCACTCCACGTCCACTCTACACACTTCTCCTCCCGTTCTGCCTCCGTCAGTCATCGAACACTCGGAGCTGGAGCGGCTGGAAAGGCTTCACACGCGGAGAAACCTGCTCGCTGCCTTCTGCAAGCTCATAGTGCACGGCGTGCTGGAGATGAGCACGGCCGCCGAGGTCTACATGCACTACATGAAGGTAAAGGTGAACTTCTTAAAGGAGCAGTGCAACAATTTTTGCGACAGCTTTGCTTTGCATCATTCAGTGGTGACTTGAGGGGGAAAATCACATTTTTGCCTTTTTTTTTTTTAAACATCTAAATTTCAATTTTTGGGGTGAAAGCTGGCCAAAAAATAGCAAAAATAATGAGTCTAAATGTACGTAGTTAAACCGAGCCAAAATTGTGCTAAAACAACTATGGTTAGACCAGAAACAACTACAACTTTTCTAGTAAAGGCAGCTAAAAACAGCTAAAAGTTGAAGTTAGCCAAAAAAAAAAAAAATAGCTAAGACTTGACAAAACAGTGGATTATTAAATAGCCCTTGCTAACCAAAAGGTAAGAATAAATCAGAAGGGCGATGTTAAAATATTGCAGTAGATTAACTGCGAGTTGTGGCTAAAACACAGCTCCAAAGTTAACAGTGGTTAGAGTCCATCAGTTACAGCCCTATTTTCTTTGCTTTTGCTCCACAGTTTTACAATGACTTTGGAGACATCATCAAGGAGACGATGTGCAGAACCAGACAGATGGATAAGATAGAAGGTTCTCGAACCCTTGTTCTCTGTTTACAGCAGGTAAACTGCACTGCATGAGTCATTCACTGTGATTGGCCAACAGACAGGTGATGATTTGATTGTTCTCGTCTTTGCTCTACAGCTGTTTGTGCAGCTTAAAAAAGAGCAGGAGGGCAGTGGTCCGGCCAGAGCAGGAGTCCAGACGTTCACCAGCATCAAGGAGCTGGCCCGGAGGTTTTCGCTGACCTTTGGGGACAAGTACCGTGAATGTCTTGTCATGATCCACAGGTCAGTGCTAATCCAATCAGCGAGAGACATTATATTCCCCACAATGTAGGACTCGTGTCAAACGTTTTAGCTGCAGTGCATACCTTTAAAACAGTTTTTTCCAACCCATTTTAGCCAAACAAAAATGTCACAAAAAGTATTTGTAATGAAATATAATGGTCTTCTAGTTTCAATTTGCTAATTCTCTCACCTGTTTAGTGGAACACCATCCCAATATAGTCACAGGAATTGAAGAAATATATGCACAAAGAAGAATAATTAACTATTCTGCCTGTCACTGTTGAGTTCCCAACCTGTGTCACTATCCCTCGAGCCAACCAGCCACTTGGTTGAGATCTGAGGGAACTGTCATGTCAAAGGTCAAATTACACCAATTAAGGCAAAAGTTACAATTGTCTTGCCTGGGATTCAAACCCAGTTCTCCTGCACCATAGTCTGAGGACTTAGCCCCTATAGCTATATTGCCATGGTGTGACGATGAAGCTACAGTGTTATTGGAAAGCAAAGATTTGAACCCTCATCTTCTGAACCAAATGCTTTATGCAGCATTTATATTGATTTGTTTCAGGACTGGAATAGAGTTTGTCTTCCAAGGTTTCAGCCCGAGTCCAGAAACAGCTACACCACCATATGTTTCCTACCTGACCATCCTCAGTGAGTTCTCCAGCAGACTGCTGCGACCAGACAAGAAGGCAGTGTAAGTGCAGGACACCAGTCTGTAAACGAATCCTCCTCCATCTTTCCCTCTTCCTCAGCTGCCAGTTCAACGTCTCTATGTTGTTGCAGCTTCTCGTACCTGCAGAAACAAACAGCAGACCATGTCACTGACTTCAGAGAGGAGAGCTGGAAGCCTCTACTCCAGTATCGAGCTTCTCTATTGGCTGCAGCCAAAGGGGAAGATGCTGCATCCAACGTCAGCTCTGACAGGAAACACAACCTGCCAGGTCGCTCTGCCGTCTCCAAACAAAAACAAGAAGGTAGAGACGTGATAGAACAGTTTGTCACATGCTGCGTCTGCTGTTAGTGTCACTTAATAACAGCTACATTGTGTGTTTGAATGTCATTAGGAAGCAAGTCTCCCTGTGGGTTCAGCCCTGCTGACTCCAGAGTCAATAAAAGCCACAGAGACCATCTGAGTCCAAGGTGAGGCTGCAGAAGGAAGAAGACTTGAAGATTTAGAAGTCAGATTAGAAAGTTAAAAAAAAAAAAAATTCAAATCCAAAAATGTCATTACAATTTCTTTTAAAGAGTCAGGAGTCTGAAAAAATAGAGATCAATTATTTAAAAGTTTTTTGGTTTTTTTTTGGAGGTCAGTATTTCAAAATTGTTTAGCCACAAATCTGTGAATGAGATCATAATTGTTATAATAACCCCTTGTACTTTTCTATAATAATTCTATAATAGTTACCTCCTCAGCCTCCAGGAGAGGACGGCTGAACCACTCCACCCTTCTGTAGGACGAGCAAACCTAGAGGGTGTCATCATCAGCAGCAGCGAGGATCAAGAGGATGAAACCGTGGAGGTAGAGCTCTGACCCTGGTGGGTCACTGGTGTCACAGACCAACTCTTTAAAGACCTAAGTGGACATTGGAAACTCTGGAAGAGACAGACTTGACATCCTTGTTTGCTGTCGTGTGATCAGACATTGACATGTCACAGAGATGGGTTTATTTAAATTGTTTTTTTAACATTATTTAATTCAAGAAGACACAAGCTTTCAGATCTGAAGACAAGCTCTCAGAATCTTCAAAAATCAAGGAAGAAACAACAAACAAACATCAAGGCTGTCTCTTTAATAACTTAAATAGGATAATCCAACAGTGAGTCACACATTTAGTACATTCTTTTCTTTATCATAAATATTGAAACTATTTTATTTGAATCCTGACCGTGTGTCCTGCTAAACTACAAAATCACCACAGGGTTCAGACCCTTTTTACAAGGTCAAATTCAAGCACCTTTCAAGCTCTTTGCGATTTATATTTCAAGCTTTTCCAGCACTTTACAGCTTTTATCTTTTATCTTGGCTGACCTTATAGTATTTCTGATATTTATGGTTAATTTATAACTTTTTCTTCCCCATTCGATAGCTATCTATTGGTCCATTTTAGGGCCAACGTGGAGCTGTTGGAGCAATACCTAGCTGAAATGAAGGTGTATATGCTAATGTTTAGCTTATTTGGGCTTAAAGTGTAGGACAATGTTGTTTACACCATGAGCTTCTTTGAGTTTGTAAAGAAATCTTTTAATTAGCCTTTTTTAGGTAATTTGTCAAATCAGCTATTTCAAAGAAAACCTCTATGAAATCATAGCTTTTTGCTTACTTTCATTAAACTTATGGCACTTTTTTTTTACAAAAAAAAAAAAAATCAGCCTTATTTGTAACTATTTTATCACCATCACAGAAGAATCTTCATTTCTACTTTTATAAACCAAACATACTGTGTCTTTGTCTGATGATTCCCCAAATTCTAACTGGTGTCTTCATGGGGTCACTGCACTACTGATTGATCAGCTTTACTTTAAATACGATTATCAACTTCACTTACTGTATTGTGTACTTTAACGGATGTACTGGATATTATACTAAAGATAAAGCTAACACTAAATTGCTACCATTTTGTTTTACACTCAGGTCTGGGATTTGTTTGTCATTTATTATTGTTCTTCTTCTTTACTACCTTTATTATTACTCCCTATAGGGAATGACTGGGTAATGGTTTTTAAAGCTTGCTCCATGTTATACCTGTAAACATGTGGTTTTTAATTATGTCACCATTTCCTGAAACATTCTGTGTGCAGGTTTGTGACACCAACAAAATGTCATTTTTTTAGACTTGAAATGTTTCCTAATGTATGTAAAAAAAATTAATCATTGAATAGCAGATAAATCCAATGACTGCTTTCTTTACTCTTCCATAAACCAAGGCTTTATTATTAATTTTAAGAAACAAAAAACCAACCTAAAATTGGTTCCATTTGTTCTGACAAAGTACTTTCAGAGTTTGTACTTCATAAAAAAACATCTAAAACACTTGCTCAAATCATTTACACCACAGCAAGCTGCAAATACATATTTACACAGATTAATTAATCCATCTCTAATAATTTATCATTTTATCTCACACACAAACACAGAAAATCCATATGGTGAAGAAATGAAGCCTGTACAACACTGTGTGTGTGTGTCTGAGAGAGAGAGTGTGTTTTATCTGTGTGTGTTTGTTGTTCAACATTTACAGGAACTTGGTTTTTAATTACAGCCGCAGAGAAAACATCAGTTGTTGTGATCACTGGAATGTAAAAATGAGCCAATGACTTGATGATGATTATTATGACCAGTTTGTTCTTTAGCTCTGATGTGTAGATGATGTGACGAAAAATACTACAGTGGTGTTCAGAAAAGAAAGGAAAAAAGAAAAAAAAGAAAACAAAACCCCCACGCTTGCTCCAAATGTAACGTGTACAAAGTCTGACATGCAGAACGACAAGGCCTTTCTGAGACTAGGGTGTTTTGAAAGGTGCACCTTTTCACACCCTGAATTTAACAGTGAGAGTATTTGAACATCCAGTACTTCATCATAAGGATCTGTCTTCAGCTTAAGGCCACGTCACACCTACTGTATGTCCTAAGCGACAGCGACCCCTTTGTCGCAGCTCCGACCTTGTCTTCTGCTTTATTGTTTGGTTGGAAAAGAGTGAGTTTGAACCTGCAAATCTCTATACCTGATGCGATTCAGTCCCTAAAACACCTTAGTTTGTTGGCGCTCCGTCCCTGGGTGCACGGATCAGCTGGGCAGGTGGGCGGGGGTATGAGAAAACTGCAGCAGGATGAGGATGCATCAATTGAAGTCGTCTTCGTACTCGTATTCATCCAGGTCCAGGTTGCAGTGTGGAGTCGGGATCTCAAAGAAGTGTCTCTTAGTCAGACCCAGCTCAGTGGAGAGGTGCTGGCCCAGTGGGCTCAGAGGGTTTTCATACCTGAACAGAGAAGATGAAAACAATCAGACTGTATTGATTATAGAGACGACTTTATCAACTATTTTAAATGAACTTGGTTTGTTCTAATCTTAACTGACCATCGACAGAACAAACTTTTTTATACTGATGAAAATACCAGGGAACAAATTCACAAACCTGACACTTCAAATGTAAAAGTTTATCTGAAGCAGATTTATCTTCACTTATTTTTTAAAAGAATACAGACTGTGGATTTGTCCCACATTTGTTGTTTTATGGACGGCTGTGTAGCAGCCAATAATAACAAACCATGTTAAAGGAACAGTTGGACATTTGGAAAGTGTTTTCTACCAGGAATGAAAACGACTGTTCGATCAATCTTCTAAATGGTCAGAAAGCCTCAAAGCTGATTCAACTATTACTACTTTGGTAGCCAATATATGTCTTACTGTAGTAGTACTGCAGTACAATAGTGCTCTAAGCTCTCTGATGGAGGTTTTTTGCAAAAATAAACAGCCAAATTAATAAATCTTAATCCTGGATCTTAATTTGATCTTTTAATTTTGGTAAAAACACAGAGAGGACCAAGGTTTAAAACAGAGGATCGTGGGTCCCAAAATTGGCCGTAAATTAACAGAAACAGGCCTCAAAGAGGCAAAGAGCTTTATATTAATAAACCTGGACTGCTGTTCATTTGGTAGTGGTATCAAACTAACCGACAGTGTGAGGCAGGACTGCATTAGTGATAATGAACAGGTTGTCTTCCAACCATATAAAAATAACTACTGCAGACCATGTCGCGGTGAGGAATCTTTTGGTGTCTCCTGAATGTTGAACTATTCCTTTAAACAGATGTGGTTTTTAACGAACCAGTGCATGAAAAGGACACAGGAAAACCACATAAAGGACCAAACAGATGGTGGAGAAGAGGAGGATGTTTTTGTGCTAAAGAAAAAAGAAAAAGTGAAAAAACAAAACAAAAAAAAACAAAACAAGAGAAGCTGTCTGGTTCAGAAACAAGCTCCCAGCTCTAGGGTCTGATATCACATCCACATGACAAGACCTCTATCTGCTGTCAACATTAGGCTCTGAGCAGTTGGTTGTTGGTTGATTGAAGCCAGGAGTTGGTTTAGGACAAGACTGGCCCAGAAGAAAGGGGGAGGAAGAGGAGGAGGAAGAGGAGGATTCATTGTCCCTGCTGGTTACCCTGTGAGTCTTACCTGCTCTGGTTAGCAGTGGTTCTTTAGGAGTCGCTGGTGTTCCTAAAAACCACCACACAACACACCTATCAAAGACCTCGTCTGTCACTGACCCACATAGACATTTAACCCTCATCTTACCTAATTGACACCTTTGGTCCACGGGGGTCAAAAATGACCCCACCCCTCACGCTTTTCTTTTTGTTATTAATTTAGCTGGTCCTGTGACTTATATGCCAAAGCAACTGTCCAGAAGAGGGCACTGTCAGCACCTGTGACAAGTGGACAAACTAACTGAAAAAGTACATGACTAAACCATAATGTCTTCCTTGTTGCCACCTGTTGCATAAATATATTTAGCCGATTGTGGAAATGGTTCCAGACTAAAATCTGAATTTTCCTTAAACTCAAGTGTTTCCACATACTGTATTTTGTGGAGTCAGCAACTGTCGATTACAAAGCTTGACGTGTTAAAAGGAGGAAACCACACTGGTTAATACAAATGTAGTTCAATATTACAGTAGAAGTACCAGGAAGAACTGGAGCCCAGTGTTATGTGACACAGAGTTCAGAGTACTCAGACTCACACGTCGTTGTACTGTTCGTTTGCAGCCTCCTCCGCCACCAAGGTGTCATACTCATCTGCAGCGTATTTGTCCCAGTCTGAAACTTCCTGTCCGTCTGTTTCCACCTCCTTCGAACACACGACAAATTACAGAAGCCACGTGACTCTCAGAACCATCTGACATCTGTGGACACTCCATCTGACTGCAACTAATTTTACCCTTACGACAGAGAACGGGTCCTTCTGCTCGTGGTCCAGATACTTCTCGATGTTGAAGAACGTGTCAAAGAAGATGTGGGACAACTTGCATCTCTTCAGGTCTCGCAGCGTGATTTTACCTGATGGGTAAAAAGGTACAAAAAAAAATCACTTCAAGGTTACTGTTTTAACATGCAACTTTTCCCATCAGAGGATACTATGACTACCCCCTTTCTGTAGCTTGGACTACTGTTGCAAAAAATTCCTATAATTTCTTGATTAAATACTAAGAGCTCACACTCCTCAACCCAAGTCCGGTTCTGCTTTGGTCTCTTGAAGAACTAAATGATAGTTTCAGTTTATCTCTCTTATGATATTGTCTACTGAAATAGAAGTATTTTCAGTAAAGTTTATTTTGTCTAAAAACACAACTTCATTGTTGAGTCTGAGCTGCTCAGTGAGGACGTTAATGGAGGTCAACTTGTAGGCTGTGCCACACAGCCCTACTGGGCAGCAAGTCAAGTCTGGGTCAGATTCTTGCTCTGAGTTCCAATACTGAACATTCTCACCCTCAGCAGTGACTGGTAGCTTCTAGATGGCAGAGTTGGTAGAGCTAAAAACTGAAGAAGAATTTGTTTACAATGTGGACGAGCAGCTGGCAGCACTCAGTCCAGATCAGTCGGTCAGTTTTCTATGTCTATGTATAACTGATCCCTGTGCTAATGGTCAGTGACCTGTGCGTTCGTCTCTGTGGAAAAAGAAGACCCTGAGACGAGGGCTCTGAGTGTGAACATCTGAGAGCGTGTATTAAAAGTCAAAGGAGGAGGAGGTTCCGACCTTCAACCTCGGGCTTGACAAGGTCGAGCATTTGGCAGAGGCAGTCCTCGAAGGGAAGGGGCTCGATAGCCATGGCATCCAGCTTCTGACACTGCTCCTCGTAGAAGTACTCCAACTCGTACATGCTGAGGACGCCGTCTCCGTTCAGGTCCATGCAGCGGAACCAGTACTCTATACTGGACACAGATGAAAGTGGAAACAAAGAACAGCAGGCGGGTGTCAAAAACTAAAGAGCACAATGAAAAGGAAGTCTCTGCAGACACATTGACTTGTAATTGTAGAAAAAGCACAGATGTTAGTCGTAATATTAATGATGCTCTATTCAAACGTCCCTGTTGAGTCGTGTCAGTCTAACGGTGAGTGAGTGACTGAGTGCTTGTTTCAAGACCTTGAAACTGACGATGCAAACCAAAAAAAAAAAAAAGGAAAAGCCAAAGTTAATTTAAACATTTACACCTGACTTTCCTGCTGCGCCAGGTTAAAATAACATCATTAAAAGAGGTTTGTAGACACGTGGCCAAGAGCTTCCACTCTACAGCTGGCGGTACATTAAGATCTCAGTCATGCGTGAATCTGCGTCATATTGTTTTATAGTGCCACCTGGCTGCAGCTTTCACACTTTCAGAATGCTGTGGCTCTGCTGGAGGAAAAAAGCTCACATTCCACGGCCTCCACTCCCTCCATTCAATAAACGACTTTCACACTCTGATGGCTCTGATGTAACACTGGACTCCAGGTTGTTCAAACCAAAACTGGATTTTTGTTGCAGTGCATTTTTAAATACCTGGTGTCAGTCTTCTTGTCTTCCTCCGAAATGAGAAACCAGACAAAGTCGCCATAACTCAGTCTGCCTTCCTTATACACTCGTCTGTCCCTGTTCAAAGACAAAAAAAACCCATCAAACTCACAGTTCCTTCAACAATACTGGCTACATTTAATGAGCCTTATCTGACACGTTGACTTGCCTCGTAACTGTTCCTGAGAATATTCTCTCGATCATCTTCTGTGAAATGGCTGAAATCATAAAAAAACGGGAGATATTATTTACAATCCAGACTTTTAGGGATAACATCGTCATTTTTCTCTCAGACGACGCTGCTCTCGCTTAATGTTAAACCTTTTCACAACACATGTAATCCATTCCCACCGACTGTAAATCCAGACTGGATAGAGCAGCTTTTTTTTATCTTGACAGTACCATAAATCCTGCAGTCATAATTTTGACCATATAGTGGTAGAAATTGTTCCAGACGTGGCGTCATTGGAGCAGAGTATACAATATGCTGCTCTCACATTGATCTTCTGTCTCATTTCCCCTGCCTCACTCAAAGAACATCAAGTATGAGGAACATGTGGCCTGGTGAAGAAGCTTCAGGAGGTTTTTCCAGGCCATTTACAAATATGTTTTTTATTCTTTGGTAAAGTGTGTCAGAGGGAATATAAAATTATTCTTCTGGTATTTGATTAGTGCTTTTCATTAGGTGCAAGGAAGTGTAACATTACATCCCCAATTCATATATTTAAAATCACAGACATACATATACAGCAAATACATATTTATACATAAACATATCTGTACAGTATATACATACATATATACATACATGTATATATATATATATATATATATATATATATATAGACATACATATATGTACAGACAAATATAAGTATATGTATGTGTATTTTAAAAAAATCTTTCAACTTCTACAATTGTGTTCTGAAAGACATTGGACATTGGTTTGACTTTTTGGTATGAATCCACCTATCATTCGAACCCTAATCTAAGTATCTAATCTAGGCGTCTCCTCAGGAGAAGTGGAGTATTTCCCCCCTGGTCTGAAACTCTCAGTCCATTAACATACAGGCATGTAATGACTTTATTCTAGTCTGAACCAAAGTCATTTACAAGCCTCTTCTTTGCCAGTTTTGTCTCGTAGTGTGTAATTTGTTTAAGTATATAATTATTATAAACTACTCATTTAAGTTCCTAACACTTATTCCTCATAATTGTGTTAATCTCTTCTGCTTTGATCATCATGTCTTTTTCTCCTGTTTAAAATATGTGCCTCTGGTCACAATGCTTTCAGAGAAGCCAGCCACGAGTCAACCTAAAACTGTGGTGAGTGAAAAGATAAACCCTTTACACTGCGTGGTAATGATAAGTGTCTGGTCAAGGGGCCGTAAATTATGACCTTTTTTAGTTTTTGTATTTTAAGTAAAATACTTTCTAATGCCTCCAGTATGAAAAGGTCTCAGCTCTGGATAAAGCTCCAGGTAACTGCACAGTTAATTACAACCATTCATTGCTCTTTTGAAATTTTTTAAACATTAATGTTTTAAGAACATAAAGTGAGTTGTCTCTGTGCACCTTGGTCATTGTGCCGTGCCATGTCAGACTGGTCTATGTAGAGGTCGTGGTCAGTGTCCAACTCCCAGAATTTGCAGTAGATGACGTAAAAATGTTCATAGGAGAAGAAATCCGTCAACTGGTTCACGTCTTCTTCCTGCTCCAGCAGCATCACATTCTGAAATGGGAGGAAACAGATTAACAAAAAAAAAAAAAGATTAACATTAAAAAAATATCTTATTAAAATGTGGAAAAGTAAATGTAGAAACATACCTGAAGAAAGTTACTTTTCCTGAGCTCATGACATGATATTTTTCCAGTCCATGATCTGTTTACATTGTAAAATATCCTCTGTATCACCTGCAAACAGTGGAAACATCAAAAACACAAATGAGTAAATACCCAGGTAGTGCAGCATTACTGTGACTCCACAGATAAATGTGGTCACGCACCGTGGTGATGTATCGTGAGTGAAAGTCTGGTGCATCCTTCAAAAAGGCCAGGCCTGGGTGCGAGTTCACCACATCCTAAAAACACAGAGTAAAGGCAGTTCTGATCGTGTTTTGAGCCATGCATTCCCAAAAAAACAAAAAAAAAACATATAATGAACATAAAAATTTAACAACTCTGTGACCTGGTGACCTGAACTTACATACTGTAGATGTGTCCATCTGAGGTCTGCTGCTACAATTACTGATGGGTAAAAGAGAGTACGTACACGTCTGTCTTTTCTTTCTCTTCTATACAAAACACATGGCTTTCAGATTGGAATATAAATGCAAACATCAGAAGTTGTTAGTGTCCATCCACATCTCCCTGTCATGCCATGTGATTTATAAATTGTGCTATTTCAAATACAGGCCCCAGGCCCCGGCGTGGGAAGCGATCAAATTTAAAATGTGTCTTTGAAGTCAAAAATCACAGGGTGAAACTTTTCCTTGGGATGAGCATAGGCCTGCCTGCTTCAACTGAACTGTGCTGGGAGACCAGTGTGAGTGAAAACCCATTAAGTGGTGACTGAGCTCAACCTTCTCTCCTTCCTGGTGCCATAAAGTCACAGAGGGGTGTTGCTGCATTTCAAATGAACTGCAGCCATAGCCTTTCCTTCCCATCAAATTCTCCCAGGTTTTTTTTTCATCCCAGCATTCTCTTATGCTGGAGGAAAGAATTGTTGACACAAATGCGAAGGCGGCAATGAAATTAAAAGGCCTTATTTCGGGGGCAGCCGTCGTGCCTCTTTGACTCTCATGGTGAGAAATTAAATCATAGAGAAACACATAAATCACAGGGCACAGGAAACAGGCGGAGACAGTCAA
This sequence comes from Cynoglossus semilaevis, assembly GCF_000523025.1. Taxonomy (NCBI): domain Eukaryota; kingdom Metazoa; phylum Chordata; class Actinopteri; order Pleuronectiformes; family Cynoglossidae; genus Cynoglossus; species Cynoglossus semilaevis. Next base: position 5,580,672 of record NC_024322.1, on the reverse strand, counting down.
ATCTACTCTACTGCAATCCGCCTTTCATTCATCAAAACAGTCAAAGGCGATTCTGCAGCACAGGAGCGTACAAATTAAACACCGAGTGCCACAATGCATCTCAGCTGGTATGCTAACGGGTGTTCGACGCGGCGACCAGGCCGCGCTTGCCAGCATGGAAATAAATCAGGTGTGGGGTGGGGCCGGTGCGGCGAAACCAACAGATTGTCAGGTGGAAAGGAAGGATGTAAACAGCCAACACAGCAAGTCCAAATGGTTGACAGTCTCAGGGAACATAGTTCTGGAACCAATGCATGTTTTCTATGATTATTTTGGTACTAATCTTTAAATACAATGTTGATCTTTCAAATTACATTTAGAAAGACAGTTGTTTGTTTTTAATGGAATTAAACAGGACAGAGCCAATCAAATAGAAATAGGTAGACTATGGTCTGTACCTGGACCAAGTGGTCACCTTGGTTGGAACCTGAACTTGTGACTAATTAAATATAGATAATTGTTAAAAGTTGTATTTTAAATGGTGACTCAAAACTGGTGGTCATATTAGGAAAATATTTACACGCAAAATATGGTTTTAATACAAACCTGTGAGCCATAGATTGTGAGATATAATTAGTTTTTTGTCATAACTTGGATTTTGATTAATATCTTATCTTTTGTTGGTTATTTTCTGCGTGATCCGATTCACGGACCACCGGAATCTTTCCACTCCCGATTTACCCTGGTACAGTAAGGTCCCTAAATTAGTTCTCTGCCACATGAAAAACACTGCGTCAGCAAGCCTGTCCCAAAATTGAGTGCACTTCACACTGACCCAAGCCAATGTAATTTTGCCAAGCTCAGCCCTGATCTCTGGGCGAATTTGCAGTAGATGACGTAAAAATGTTCATAGGAGAAGAAATCCGTCAACTGGTTCACGTCTTCTTCCTGCTCCAGCAGCATCACATTCTGAAATGGGAGGAAACAGATTAACAAAAAAAAAAAAAGATTAACATTAAAAAAATATCTTATTAAAAAGTGGAAAAGTAAATGTAGAAACATACCTGAAGAAAGTTACTTTTCCTGAGCTCATGACATGATATTTTTCCAGTCCATGATCTGTTTACATTGTAAAATATCCTCTGTATCACCTGCAAACAGTGGAAACATCAAAAACACAAATGAGTAAATACCCAGGTAGTGCAGCATTACTGTGACTCCACAGATAAATGTGGTCACGCACCGTGGTGATGTATCGTGAGTGAAAGTCTGGTGCATCCTTCAAAAAGGCCAGGCCTGGGTGCGAGTTCACCACATCCTAAAAACACAGAGTAAAGGCAGTTCTGATCGTGTTTTGAGCCATGCATTCCCAAAAAAACAAACAAAAAACATATAATGAACATAAAAATTTAACAACTCTGTGACCTGGTGACCTGAACTTACATACTGTAGATGTGTCCATCTGAGGTCTGCTGCTACAATTACTGATGGGTAAAAGAGAGTACGTACACGTCTGTCTTTTCTTTCTCTTCTATACAAAACACATGGCTTTCAGATTGGAATATAAATGCAAACATCAGAAGTTGTTAGTGTCCATCCACATCTCCCTGTCATGCCATGTGATTTATAAATTGTGCTATTTCAAATACAGGCCCCAGGCCCCGGCGTGGGAAGCGATCAAATTTAAAATGTGTCTTTGAAGTCAAAAATCACAGGGTGAAACTTTTCCTTGGGATGAGCATAGGCCTGCCTGCTTCAACTGAACTGTGCTGGGAGACCAGTGTGAGTGAAAACCCATTAAGTGGTGACTGAGCTCAACCTTCTCTCCTTCCTGGTGCCATAAAGTCACAGAGGGGTGTTGCTGCATTTCAAATGAACTGCAGCCATAGCCTTTCCTTCCCATCAAATTCTCCCAGGTTTTTTTTTCATCCCAGCATTCTCTTATGCTGGAGGAAAGAATTGTTGACACAAATGCGAAGGCGGCAATGAAATTAAAAGGCCTTATTTCGGGGGCAGCCGTCGTGCCTCTTTGACTCTCATGGTGAGAAATTAAATCATAGAGAAACACATAAATCACAGGGCACAGGAAACAGGCGGAGACAGTCAAATCTACTCTACTGCAATCCGCCTTTCATTCATCAAAACAGTCAAAGGCGATTCTGCAGCACAGGAGCGTACAAATTAAACACCGAGTGCCACAATGCATCTCAGCTGGTATGCTAACGGGTGTTCGACGCGGCGACCAGGCCGCGCTTGCCAGCATGGAAATAAATCAGGTGTGGGGTGGGGCCGGTGCGGCGAAACCAACAGATTGTCAGGTGGAAAGGAAGGATGTAAACAGCCAACACAGCAAGTCCAAATGGTTGACAGTCTCAGGGAACATAGTTCTGGAACCAATGCATGTTTTCTATGATTATTTTGGTACTAATCTTTAAATACAATGTTGATCTTTCAAATTACATTTAGAAAGACAGTTGTTTGTTTTTAATGGAATTAAACAGGACAGAGCCAATCAAATAGAAATAGGTAGACTATGGTCTGTACCTGGACCAAGTGGTCACCTTGGTTGGAACCTGAACTTGTGACTAATTAAATATAGATAATTGTTAAAAGTTGTATTTTAAATGGTGACTCAAAACTGGTGGTCATATTAGGAAAATATTTACACGCAAAATATGGTTTTAATACAAACCTGTGAGCCATAGATTGTGAGATATAATTAGTTTTTTGTCATAACTTGGATTTTGATTAATATCTTATCTTTTGTTGGTTATTTTCTGCGTGATCCGATTCACGGACCACCGGAATCTTTCCACTCCCGATTTACCCTGGTACAGTAAGGTCCCTAAATTAGTTCTCTGCCACATGAAAAACACTGCGTCAGCAAGCCTGTCCCAAAATTGAGTGCACTTCACACTGACCCAAGCCAATGTAATTTTGCCAAGCTCAGCCCTGATCTCTGGGTGAGCTGCAGCCAGCCCAGTACCTGCAGGAATGGAATAAAGTCGTCTTGTTCCAGGTAATTACAGCCAGGCTTGGCCAAGAGGTGCACAAATTTAGAAGCGTCATCGTGACAGGTCTGCAGAATTCTGGAGGAGAAAAGAGAGAACAGATGGTAGCACGGTTACTGCCCTTCTCTTTCATGTCTGCATTCTTTCATTTTTATGATTTCTTGATCTGATGGTAGAATATAAAGTGTTTTTACACAGTAATTGTGTAAGGGAGGAACGATTCATTTTGAAATTAGGATTTTAAATGGTGTCCTGAGCAGTACAGCAGTGAGTTAAACATAATAATATTGGCATGTTAATAAAAACAATCGATGCAGTATCATGAAATAAAATATATTTCAGTGAAAGGTCATTTTGGGCTTCAACCAGGCATGTGCTGCTCACATTACAGAAGTTCCTATTGCTTTCATATATTGTGCAGAAATACACTGAATAGATGCTTTATATGTAGTGCGTGAACATTCTGTCTTTTTGTGATCAATGTTATTGTCAGGAATCAAAAAGGTATAATTGCAGATAGCAGCAAACAGAGTCTGTCCGTGAGTGGCCATCATTGTGCAGGAGGAGGAGACTTTTTAGGCCACTGGGTTGTGAGTGAGGGAGTGAGTGTAGCAGTGTTGTAGTGAGAATGAGAGAAGTCATTGTCTTACTTTCTCCATATAGCAACAAACTTGTGGACAGAGACGAAGCCCGTCCTGTCGCCTCCAGCTGAGTTGAACAATGGCACTTTCCAAAAGAGGGGACATTCACAGGCCTGGGGAGACAATGAGGGAGAAGGTGGATATAGTGTAGCTGTTAAGGAGTGGGCACAGGACATGTGGAGGTAATGCAGAGTAATAGTTGAGGGATATTAATAAGCTCTCAACATGACATGTGATGTTGAAAAGAATGACACACTGACAATTGACTCCTTTAGGAGTCAACAGCAGAGTTGCATCATTTGAAGACTACCCCGAGGAAATCTAAATGTCATTCCTCTCACTCAGCTTCCCCTCTGGCCATGGCTTGCGTTCTTCTCAGTGGTTTAAGTTAATATTTTCAATTGAAATGTTTGCTGACTTTAAAAAAAAAAAAAAAGTCAGCAAACATTTATAAAATCGGAAGCTTAAATGGCACTAATGAAAATAATCTGGTGGGTGGCAGCTGACCCTCCACGCTACAAATCACACTCTCACCTTGGCGACCTGCCCCATGTCCTCAATGGTGGCCCTTTCATTTGGGAATTGGGAAAATATTTTCTCAATTTTGGAAATGAGGCCGTCGATGTTGAGGTTGGCTTGGGGCCGGCCCTGCGGGAAGTAAAACTTTGGAATGCTTTCACTGAGCGCTGAGGTGATGGGCTCCTCCGTCCTCACCTGGGCCTGAGGCAAACACACAGACAAGAACTGTTAGGCCCTGATGTTAGCAAACATTTCTCAGTTCAAGCAGGTTTTTTACTGCTTAAGTGCCTTGAGTGTCTTCACTGCTGCCTCTTATGGAACTGCAACACACAAAGGCTTTTCCACATTTATTTGTAACAGATATCTCTGTGATATAGTGTGTCCTCTATGGAATGTCACTCAGTAATGGATTTCAGTAAAGATGCAGTGATTGATTGTAATGTGCAAATGTTTTTCCTGACAAAGAGAATAGAAAAACAAATATTGATCTGGCATTGTTGTCGCAACCTCTGTTTTGCCTTAAGCAAAACATATCGAGACCAACCCACAAAAAAACAAACGTAAAGCAAATAGAAACTATGACCAACAACATAAAAATGTCTTAATCCACATTAAGGCATGGGGCAGACCCCCGTCCCAGTAGGCACAGAGCTGTAGCATTTCTTTTTTTGTAACACAGTGAAACCTAGTCTGATTTTTTTTTTTTGTTCAACGATAGCAATAATAGCAAAGGTGAAGGAACTAAAGTTTTTTTAAATGTGCAGTAATAATACTTATAATGGCAATTTGCACCATCACTCTCATGATTTACATGATTACGTGATTTACATAAATTTAAGAAAGTATTTGAGGAGTTCTTTACCTTTTTCTACACATCTATACATACTAATGAAAGGTGAAAACACATCATGCAGTATTTTACCTTAGTGTATCTTGTTTATATGCAATAGTGACTTTGCTATAAAGAGAGTGTGTTGCTCTCCCTTCAGGAATCTTCTGCAGCAGAGACCTTACAGAAACTGGTACATCATGAATTGATTGACAGTTCATCACAGAACCACACACAGAGGCAACAATTAACCATTAGCTCATCTGAACATTTTAAAACTATGTAACAACTAACAATTATTGCGAAAATATGCAAAGTCCACAAAGAAAAAGTGGTGACGCAACCAGGAAACTGATGAGCTCCTTGCTAATTTTAAGCTTCTTAATTTTTCCATTTTTACTCTGCATATCATACTGACTCCCTTTAACCCAAATTAACAGGTGCCTGTGTCGCACCTGTTAATAATACAAAAGGCATCCAGTGTGTAAGACACATAATCCAGAACCTTAAAATTATTTCCATGGGCAGTAAGTGCAGGCTTTCAATCAGGTGCTTCATTGACTGTAGACCAAAAGTGTCTTCATGAGAAATCTGATTGTTATGATTTACCCACCAGTTGAACTCAGCTGACATATTCAATGACATGACCATCATAACTGACAACAACAGCACTGTGCACTACAGGAGATGAATCAGTGTAAACTATTTTTACAGCAAAGAAAATATTCCAGGAGGTCTGAGTATCCTTATGTGTTATGTTGCACATAATAGCACTTGTGTGTCTACCTCTGCAAAGACGTCTCCTATTCAGAGACTGTTTACCTGACTGGACCGTTCCCTGCTGGCTTTGAGTGTTCTGTTCTGGTAAAAGATATAAATACCATCATGTTTGTTTTAGCCTAACACATTCCACTGATTGTTTACACCTTTGCTCTGCAACCAAAAAAGCTCAATACAACTAAGTTGGACATATCTGCACCAGCCTGACAGAACACTGGTGTGAGCTGCAATGTTCAAGTGTATTTAGTCAGTGGTAATCTGCTCATTTTAGACATGCTAAATAACAAATGCTGCTGATCCTCTGCTCTTCTCTGGCCCTTGTGTTGGTGTCAGGCTTGTCTATAAAAGGACATAAACATCTCCTGTTGCCCTGGCCCACACTGTCCCTCCTCTCTCACTCTGCCCTCCTAACTTTCCTGCTAACCATTAGCACTGCCGGTAAGCCACATGACATTTTGCACACTGTCAAGGATGAAGGCTGAGAAGGGAAAGTAAAGCATCTGAGAATACATAACCGGCATTCCACACATGAGGGGACATCTCACCAATGACAACTCAGCTTAGCCTAAGAACTCTTTTGAAAGCAATCAAGAAAAAAAAGAAAAAGCTTTGAAATATACCACTAAAGGTGGGTTTAAATACACCTGGAGAGGGATGAAACCAATAATGTTTCCTCACTCATCTAATAAGCTACTAACTCCTATTACTTAGAGCAACTGACGATACAATTAGTCATTGTAAAGAGCCCATTATATTCATTTGTGCATCAATGCATTCTAAATACCAAGACATTAAGCTCACAAATGCCACTGTCAATTCAAAGACCGTCTCACAGGCCCGAGCAGCCTATTTGTTCAATGGAACACTGACAAAACACCTGCCTGTCCTTGCTGGAAGGCTTTCAGCCTCTTCTTGAACCGAGATGGCAGAACAAAGTCGCAGCCACGTGCCAGCAGAGCCAACTCCTTCCTCAGGTCGGGGTCCTGACGCAAAGACAGCTCCTTCATCCTCATCCTCGCGCCAGGCAGGATGGGGAATGCACACAACACACAAAACCACTCAACGTGGTGGTATCCTCTTGCCTGAGGAGAAAGCCCTTAATTACAGCCAACAAAGGAGGCAGACGGCAATGGCAATAGTGGAAGTCCTCTGTCTGTGCCCCTGTGTTTGTCCTCTGTCAGAGAGGGAAGCCTCTTAATGCAGGGCAGCAGCTGCAACGATGGCTCTGTTTCTCATTCCTGAGCTGGTCGCACAATCTCAGCTCTGACTGCTGCTCTGTCCGGTCTCGACACAACACACAAATACACACACACAAATGCACAAACTTCACAGGGTCAGAAAGCCCTTGCCCTAAAGTTGCTGAGAAGATAAGAAGTGACAATGTCTGTGTGTGAGTGTGGGAGTCACTTAGTGTACTGTATGTGTGGTGTGGGAGGGGTGTGTGTAGTGGATCTGATCTTTCCAGTTTGCATTCCAACGTGCTCATGGAAGGTTATGTAAAGACACAGACCTGTTGTTGCAACTGCAGTAGCTCCAGGGGCAAGTGAAGGATGCACCTCAATGTGCGCCACAATGTTACAGGCTTGTGTTCTATGGTTTCAATACTGCAAAAGTCCTACACTGCCAGTTGTTATTCCATGAACTTTGAATTCAAAAAATAATAATAAAATAAAAACTCATCCCCTTTAGGAGGTTATATTTGATAATTTGGAAATATTCTGTTAATATTAAATTTTTGTTAATATGTAACATTTAGCTCGTAAAATCATCTCTTAGATGCTCAAAAAAAGGGCAACTTTTTTTAAAAAAGGAAAACAATTGGTTTAAAATGCTGCAAACCAAATATTGTAATTTTTTTGAAAATTATTATTGGAGTTGCACATAAAAATGCAAATAATTGCTAAAATCATTCAATTGATTTCAAATTAAAAATGACTTCTCATATTCTTTGAGGTTTGTAGGAACTTTTTGAATATCCACTTTTAGCTTAATCTACTTAGATATGTTATATTTTATATTGCTAAGGATAAATCAAATTGATAAACGGTAGATAATAGTAATAAACAAGAGCAAATCACCACATCCTACACAGACAATAACTGTTTTTATAAATTCCCTTCTGCCATTCTGCCTTCTATCTTATGGTGGTCTTTGTTTTGCCTTCCCTTCGCAGGCCTGGGCTGCCAGCCATTCCACATCTTATTATAGGTAGGACGGGGTGGGGGGAGCATGTCAAATTCAAAGAATGATGACTGAAACAGTCTGCGACTATTAAAAGCATCACCAAGCACCGTTTGGGCAAGCTAGGGAAACTAGCTCTGGAGAAGTAAGAGTATCTTTAGCCGTCAAACAAACATCTGCTTCCGGTAGCTGCTGTCCTGCAAGTGATGGCAATTACATCAATTCAGCACGAACACGCTGATCTTACAGGCTTCACAACTGCGACGTGAGTGTACAGGGAAAGTCCAACATCTGCATACTGTTAGCACTAATGAAGTGAAAGATAAAATAAACAGAAATGGCTAAAATAATGTTTGTATATATGGTTAGCTAAATAAACCCATATTTATTCATGTCTTTCTACACACCAGGTGAATGCACACCCACAATATTTATAGATGACAGGATCACAATGTCCACAATTTTCCACTGGTCCATGCCGAAACCCAGTTCCTGTTATCCTACACACAGGACGCTGTACATACTAGATAGGTTTTTTTGTGCTAACACTAAAACCAAATAGATTACATCAGCTGTCAACACACATGAAACAAAGTTGCCTGTGTTTGTTGCTTGTGTTCACTGACCATTATCATAGTAGCTAGGTGACAAATGTGACAAATTTGATAATGCAATGTTATTTAAACACCGCACGAAAAGCAGTTATGTCTAATTAAATAGTGGAACTGTTTAGAAACCAAGTTTTAGGTGACAAAAATTGTGTTGCTGAGATTTTTACTGGGTGCAAGGCAACATTAAGATATTTTGTGCATTTATTAAAGGCAGAGAGTGAATATGATGGACAAACTGTTGGAGACAGATCTGTCACACTGTATTGGATATGGTGAGATAGGAGACAATGATTCTAAGGATTCCACTCTTAGAAACAAAACAAACAGCATGTTGTCTAGTTGGTAAAACATTGAATCAAATTTGGTAAAAAAAATGTGTTTTGCTCATTTTATGTTGAGTACATAATGAATGTGATTATCTAGCACACTGCTGGGAGTTAGTGATTACAGAGATGATCAGATGTTCGAGCTTCCTCTAGTCAGATGACTACTGCAGGTTGTGATTTAGTTCATGTGAATTTAGCAGTGTTGATTTAAAACCAAGGCAATAAGCAGAGCAGACCACAATATGGTCGTGAAAAACGGATCAATATCTTTTAGTACAAGTTTACACAGTATATATGGTGTTGCGTAAATAGTGTAGGTCCATTAGTAGAAAGGCCTGATTCACTGACAAGGTGAAACAGTTATGACCCTATGTAGGAAGAGCTCCTATTGACTTACAGCACAAAAACAGGCACTCAGAAATCCAGAGTGTTCATGCTCAATCTATCTAGCAGGATTTTTGGGATATGTGTCAATGTTAGCCAAAAATAGGCCTGAATGACAACATGGTGGGCACATGGAGACCAACCAATCATGATGTGCACACATCAGCTTTCTTACATAATAGCAAAGTTGCAAAAGTGAACCCTATGAGAGGTATTTGCTGAAATCCTGCAGTGTATGGCTTACTGTACATGTGAGTGGAGCAAAAGGTTAGAACTCCATGACAGGAGCCATATAGATAAGAAGGTACACAGATTAGAGCACCCCTCTATTACCAAAGGAGAATGTGGTATGTGTACATCTGCTGGATTGCACAAAGTTATATATCCTGCTCTGCAGGTTTGCTTAACTTATTTGTCGTTTAAATTTTACCATAAGTGCAGCAAATAGAACAGATGACAAGAGGAAGGTCCAGGCATAAAGAATCTGACCACACAGAACCTGCTTTTATATTAAGTGTAGTTGTTTCTGTCATGTATTACTTTTCTATGACAATATGGTGCATCATGTAGTGGCGAATCAAACAATGGAGATTGCAGCCTACTGAGCAACTCACATATTTATATAACAAGGATTGATCAAAAATACTTGTGAAACTTCAAAAATGTGTATTTCCAACTTTGAAGTGAAATTAAATGTTTGGTGAATCTGACGCTGTCTAAACTAACCTAAAAATGTTATGTCCTTTTTATTGTATTATTTTATTTTTGTTTTCTTTCTCAGCAGAAAGACAAAATATATCAAATGACATAGCCAATGTGCTTGCCAAGACTCCAAAAGGAAAGCACTTGTTGGAAACAGTTTTGCACACTCTTTGACAGGTCAGACAACTGAGGATGTGACCCTGGGTCATTGCTTCAAATAGCGTCTGTGTTACTGAGCCCAAATAAGCATGTTATAAAAAGGTGTCTCAAGAAATAACTGGAGGGAAAACCAAGATATAAAAAAACCCTTCAAATTAAACATCATAGTGTGCATTTCGCTGATAAAATAATAAAAATAACAAACAAACAGCAATGCAGAAATGAAAGCTAAAAGTCTATGTAGATAGTGTAGAGAAAGGTGTAAGTAAATGACCCACAACCACATATTCTGATAATGAAAAGTATGTTATAGTAGTGGTTTTAGAGTAAGTTACGCATAGTGTTAATGTGCTGCCACATCTGATCTCACTGGCAGAGTTCTGGGGGTCTGATGCCAACTCCAGGGAACTAAGGCTATCTATATCAGTGTCTGATGTCAAAGTGGGACCAGCTGTTCCAGACTGCATCAGTGTGAGATAAATTGAATTTTTGAGTAATCCTACGAAGAATGCATACGTACACGGGAATTCAATTTGTCGTCTTAAAATAGAAGTATTACTTTATACAACCTCTTGGTCTGTTTAATATTGAGTGACCAAATGACCTGACACATCACAGCGCAGGAAACAAACTGTACCCCAGTTGCTTTATTAACAGGAGACATAAGGGCAAAAAGGTGACTAGGGAAAAAACAGACACGAGGATATCCCTCAACATTTTAAACATTCTAAATGATAAAATTAAAAATCACAGCCTGGACGGATGGTTGTCATTCTTCATAAATTTTGTAGGCAAATTTGAGCAAAAATGAAAAGTGCAAATAAGACTCTGTGGGCAGTGTGTTTTCCTTTCTTTAACCTTTAACCTGTGCTCTGACTATATTTGCAAATAAAGCATGATAGTTGTATAATGAAATTAAAAGCTTACATAAGATAATTAATGTCCATATACTTATTTTTTCTTTATTTTTTATTTTTTTTGTATGTTATGTTATTGCATTAGACATACTCAGAAAAAAAACCCTAAATACCAGAAAATAACTGATTTTTTTAAAAGTCTAACACTGGGTCCATTTATAAAAAAATGTGTTTCAGATAAACAAGAAAGTGACAGGAAACAGTTGCCTTTCCAATGCTTTTCTTTAGCATGTCAACAACATGGAGAAGGAGGGGTCTCTAAGAGCACATTCCCCCCAGCTGTCTGCCTGCCTCAATGTCATCACACTCACTAATATCCAGTCTATAGCTATTCCAGGCTGTCATGTTGCAATTCTCTCCCTGACAGGAGGGAATCTTTAAACGGCTATTAAAAAAACCCTTGTGAAGCTCGACTTCTTCATTAATCAAATAGCCCAGAGCAAAATTCATACAGATCTACAAACTCAAAACAGTATAAAAATAGGATGTGAGACACCGGCTGATAGAAGTAACCAGAGTGACAGTGATGGACACTCCTAATTCTCATACCACACTAATTCGTGGGTGAGGCCAGAACATTTGGAAAGTATTTGATGAATAATTGTACATATCCTTACAGACATGGAGGCTCCACAGTGACAGTGCAGAGTGGACAATCTCTGCATGTCTTTGATGCCGCATGCTTCTCAGCAGCCTCTTGTGGTCAGGCTAGAAAAACAGATCCCAGAGGAGACAGTGTGACCTGGTCTGGGAGGGTTGAAACTGAACAGCCTACAATGACTTAGTCATTGACTATCTTGTTAAGGGGAACCTACAGCCAGATGACACTAAGAAAATGTTTTGTTACCAACATTGGGAATCAGCACATGGTATCACAACTTTATGGTCTGAAATCAAAGCTAAACAAGGTGATGTGGCTTCATTATCTGCCTGTCACTGTATAAATAATCTTGGGATCCCAGCATGGATTTTATTCAACTAATGCAAACAGCCAATAATTCTCTGATCTTCATGGCTGATACCGATGATAACTAATAACTGGGGTGACATGTCATGATTTGAAGTCCTAATGTACTAAGACCCCTAAACCAGGGAAGACATGTTGTGTTGGGTCCATATAGCAGTATTTAGCTCATTTGCTAAAGTGCATGGTTGGCTAAGCAATTTATATATCAATTTATTGGCATGGATTAAAATATCGGCCAAATTGGTACCAAAACATTATCAACTGATAATATTGTGCACTCATGAGAAAATATTATTTTCATAACTTGCTGCAATATCAAAATATAAATAGCACCAGGGAAGAAGATAGTAAGTACGTTGGATTATGGGACATGGAAGAACAGAACATGCTGTGAGGCAACAAATCTTAACATTGACATTGACACTATGTAACCAACTCGTAGTGCTAATTGTTGATAGTTATTTGTAAACAAAAGCACAATCAGCATCAATGTAAGCTCTTCAAATAAGTATGTGGGTGTATGAGGGAATGACAGAAAAGACAATTCTCAATAGCTTCAACTGCCCCCCCCAAAAAAAAAACCTTTTGCAAGTGTGACAACTATCATTTCCTGTGGTCTAAATTAAGTAAACAAGCAGATCACAACAGTGCTTTTTGTGAAATTAAATACTGCGCAAGACCTTTAGCGTATGATATCATTCCAGTTTGGCAGAAGGAGGCTGCAACTGCAGGCCACACCTTAGTTTTGATATTAGTTTCAGTAACCTTAGATAAAAGCCCTGCGGCATTCTACCGAGCAGTAAATCTAAATTTTGTTCAAACCTGAACCATTATAGAACATTTAGAACAACTGGTTGAGTGATCTCATTTTGTATGAGAGTAGTTTAAACATTGATGATTTTGTATAGTAGTCGATGTTTAGATAGATAAATTACCTTTTTTGTGCTAACAGATTTCCTGAGTACTCTGCCATGGAGTCCTGTCGCTCTGGTATGGCTGCTACTCCCAGATGGAATGGTAGTGGACGATGGAGAGCTTGTGGGAGAGCTGTGGGCAGCAGGTTTTTTCTCTGCCAAGTTTCTTTGTGATACCACATTATTGTTGTCCTTAAAACTCAGTGACCGGTTGACCACTGTGTCTCCATCACCTATTTCGATGTACTGTCCACTTTTGATGAGGTCAAGATAGTCTTTGAGTAATGACTGTGTTGCAGGATCACTTAACCAGTTGAGGAACAGCTCATCCACTTTCATTTGAAGAACTGGCTGGAGGACTTGAGGTGACGGCATTGTTGACAGTATCAACTATGCAGAAGGTGCACAATGTCTCCTCTGTAAAAGAAAGAACACTATTAGTGACATGTGCCCCTGGCTATCTGTAATTCCAGGACAAGAATCATCACACAATATATTTTTCCACATGATGGACATTAAATCATGTTCCTGTGTTTAAGAAGATACTGACAAGTACATTTTTTATTTGTACTGTACCACATTCCTGTAGATTATGATTATATGGACAAATCTCCCACTAAAAGGAGCAGTCTATTGTCAAATGTATATCTTGTGCTTGCAGTAGGTTCCTTTGACTTATGTGATTAATTACATGTGTTTTATCATGATGATTGCCACAAATTCAAGACAGGAACCCCACAAAACACCCAGAATTGAGGATGAACGACAAATAAAGCAAGTTTAATATATGTCACTTATTTCAAGTCACAACTAACAAACGGTGACGTTATTGGATTTTAGCGCGAAGCGTCAATGCCTATGCCCACTGGCAAAGTAAACACAAACTAACCAACGATCGGTTTTATGTTGTGTATTTTGTTCAACATGTAGTAATTATCAGTTTAAAACCGGAAATTTGGATGCCGTCAACACACGAAACAACTTAACCTGCCAGAGGCAAACGTGTTTATGAAAGAGAAATGTAATTAGCAGGGGGAAGCTGCAGCAACAGTAAGTTAGCTTTAGCAGGCTAAGGGTAGCAAACCAACCAAATAAAGTACCAACCTCGTTGTTATGGACAGTTACTCCGCACGCGTTGCCGGGAATCTACATAACTCCTTCTTGTTCAGCTACTGTGTGCTGCATGACTGTGTTTACCTCGTTAATATGTGCGTCGGTAAGGCTGCAGTATATGCACTGTTCGTTTCATTTCGCTGGGCAACTTTTCAGGATCACGTTCCCGTGGTAACCACGCGGAAGGTGACGCGAGATTTCATGCAGCAGGGTGAGAGTTCATCTGTGCACAGCACAACATCGACGGCAACTTGTCTCCCAACGGATACATGTATTAACATATAATAATATTTGCTTAAAATAGAAAAGGTTTATTTTACTGTTTGAAAAGGTCGAGTATTTTTATTCGTAATCTGCGAGACTTTTTCTTTTTCTAGAAATTTACTCAGCTTATGCAAAACTAACACTTAGATATTTTTTAAAAATAAAATAATTTAAAACATGTGTAGGTGGATTTGCAGTGATGTGTGGGTTCACATTAGTCTTGAGTTCTTTCTCTGACTGACCAACATAGAGTGCTGGTGATCACATTCTGGATCCAAGGCTCCACTTGTTTGATTTATATAGCACATAAGTCTGAGAGTCAAAGTAGGTTGCTATGTGCAATCCCAACCAAAGCTGGTCGTCTTTGCAGCAGTCTCCTTTAGGGAAACCATCCTTATGTGTTCAATTTAGCTCCTTGAGAATATGATCCTCACAGTCTTTGCATGAATAACAATAGTACATCTGCATTTGATTCTACTCTGTGCCCACACTCTGGAAGCAGCTGGGCTCAGTAAGTGGTGTGTATGGAGTTGGACATATTTATTGATTACTATGAGGAGGAGTGGTCTGAGACATTTCTGCTTCCTGACTGCATCACGAGCACAGAAAGCAAACAACACAATGAAAGGTCATTGTAAATATCGTTTTGAATCACAATCAAACAACCAGTATTGAGCCAGTATTTTTTTTTAACCATATACCTCTGTTTTCCCCTTTTGAACATAATTTGCAATTATCTTCTGGGTCCCATCATATGAATTTCAAGGTTTCAAATATTTCCACTGCATACCTTCCCATTTACTGCTAATTTCTGACAAAAAAAAAGCATGATTTTTTTTTTACATTAGGCCACAAAGGGCAAGGACAAAATTCACATCCAGTTGCCTAACAGAACTTTTTAAACTTGCTCATGACCTGGATGACTGAGAATCTTCATAGACAAAACATTCCATATTTTTATTAGTATAGTGTATATATATAATGTATATATGATATCTGACAAAATAGTTGTTTCACTTTGAAAAGAATTCTGCAGCAAACATTTGAAAGTCTTGGTAAAACATAACTCCTAACTGTTCTTTTTTTTAAATTTATTTATTTTTTATTAATAATGACAGTGGAAAGTCCCTGTAGCCTTTTTACTGCTGGTCACACAGTGGGGAAAATCTGGCTGATAACTTCTTTACTTTGTGACAAACACCAGCAAAATCAAATGTGAAAGATTCAAAGTTTGTCTCAGGCACAGAAAGTAATGAGAAACTGTTTTTGTTCTTCAGAGCAGTAAATGTAAAAAGTCAAGGCTGTGGAATTTAAAACTTTGCAACTTTCAAAGCATAATTACCGTATACAAATAGGATTTAACCCAAAGCAGTGTGCATGTTGTTTTCACATGCCTTGAAGGACATTTCAAAGGTTTGGCCGAGTCTGAAACCACAGGGGGACAACTGGTTAGTGCAGGAAAGTGTAAGTGAGGAGTTCACATGTACGGCTCCCCCATACTGCTGTCAGCTGGGTTATATGGGTGCTCTGTGAAGTAGGCGATCAGCAATCTGCTCTAATAAGGAGAGCGAGTAAAGTTGAAAGTGTTGTGTTGCAGCCCCGCGCTATAGAGGGTTATTTAGATGCTACCATATTCTATGCACATACATAAGGCAAAAAGACATGGTTATTTTAAGGAATAAGTCAGTTTCCCATTAGAAAAGTTGAGCAGCAACTTGGTAAACTTTGTTTCTTATTAAATTTGACTTTCACATGAGAATTCTACCCTTTTAATGAGATGGATCTCAACATTAATAAAAACTGCAATGGTTTAACTGTAACTTTTGGCTCATCCATCTGTAATAACAGAGTTAATTCAAACATAGACGGCTAGTTTAATTAGACTGTTGACAAGTTATTTTCCCTGTGACTTATAATGTTTATTTTTCAACATTCAAACTATCCTTGATTACCCGTCTCACATATGGTTGCCATTGCAAAAGTTGTAAAGTTTCTGGTTCCTTTCCAAGCCTCAGTATCAAACCTGGGGGGAGTGCGCTTTTGTTTGTTTTAATAAAACAATAACCTTGGCTTTCACGCAAATGTTGTGTCCACGTAAACGATTAAAGAGCAACACAATCGCCACGAGTCCACAAGAAAAACAATGGAAATAAATCAATATTTTAAACACATCAAAGTACACTCTGTCACATGACAGCTATTAAATAAAATATTTTCATATAGAAGTAACATAAAGTACTCATTTTATTAGCTTTGTTCTTTTTCGCTCTGGAGTAAGTAAGTAATTGATTGTGAGCACTATGGATAGCATTTTCATAATATATATACATATAATGGAAAGTCAAGTTATCCAGATAAATCATTGTAAAGCCCACTGTGCCAGTGCCGCAGAAAACTCTACGTCAAAATGAGATATTTCTCCTCCTGATCTGATTCCTAATAAAGACCAGTCAATATTGCAGTAACTAGAACATAAAAAAGTAATTTTACAATTATGTTAGCAGACCAGTGAGAAAGTTTTGAGCAGAAATCTCATCTGGGTCTTGAAAGTACACTTGTTTGATATGCTCTCATATAAACAGTGGTTTAACCCTCACTTTCTTTTCCTCGGAAAATGGCGTTGAACTCTATCAAAAGAACGACAGTTCTTTTGATAGATATATCTAAAGCTACACTTTCCAAACTCTTATCTGTTTGGGTTTCTTGAGAAAGAAAATCAATCTTCTTCAGTCAAAATTCAGTCAGAATTCTTTATGAATTGTTTAAAACGAGACACAAAGACTCAAACACTGTCTTCTCACCAAGGTAGCTTCTAAAGCAGAGCAACACATCTCTTTCTTCTTGTCTGACTCACCTTGTCATTACATATTAGTATAGAAAGTGGAATTTATGTCTAAGCAATCAGGGCAATTGGATAAAACCCACATATGGTGCTACATATTAGATAGATATTTGCAGTTCCTAGAAATGTAATATTTTTTATTTTATTAGTTTTCTACAATTAAATACAATTATCATTAAATATAGGAAAATACGTGTTTAAGAAATTTAAGAAATATTTATTTATGGTTGTGTATTACAGGTACTTTAACAGGAAATTGACTTCTATGTAACTTTTTTTTTCATCATTTTTAATCTTATATTGTTACAATTTTAATGGTCAATTTTACTCATTAAATGTTACAAAAAGCAGTTTACATTTGTTAGGAAAAGATAAATGTTTAATAACTGTTTTGGACTTGAAAAAGTAAGTCACAAAAGTTAAAAAAAGTTGATAGCGTTAACTTAATTAATCTTAAATATTTTATTTATTTATTTTAATTTAACAAAGCCCATTAAGGGCTTTAAAAAAAGTTTTTGCTAATATCTTCTCACATATTTTCACCAAATCTGTGCATCTGGTATGTAATTCTAATATTTTTGTAAACATACTAACATCTTTTTAATCAATTTCTATTCTAATATTTTTAATATATGGAATCTATTTCCATCCTCTGAAATCCAAGCAAATAAAAATAACATTGTATTTTTTAAAAATAATATAAATTTACGACTGAATTGTTTTGCAAAATCTGCAAAAGTTCTTCATACGACGCAGTCAAACGGTAGTGCGCGTCCAACAGCTGCCTGTAGAGGGCACACTTCTCCTGGGATGTTTCAGGTTCCATGTGCACTTTTCTTACTTTCTCTGCGTGCATGCACTCACAGAGAAGGACAAGCACATTAACGATATTCACTTGTGTATAATTACCTTTGGTTACGCATGCACTGTACGTCACTTTCTCACATTTGCCTCCATTTCTCCTTTAATGAGACAAGCCCATCAAGACAGAGCTGCAGCGTTTTGATATTCTCACAGGAACATGGCCCTCAGAAACATTACTGCTCATGATTCACTGCAAATCAAGAAAGATTTTGCTGGAACAGAGGATGACACCAATTACCAGTTGTTTATTGTTCTCTATTGTTGTGTTTACTGCAGTCTAATCATATTTGGAGGTCGGCCACAGCAGTACATCAGCTTCAAGTGGAATAGCTCTTTTGAAGCCTTTCATTTTGTTCTGCCGTATTAGCTGCACTGAGCAGCCTTTAGACAACATGGTGCCTGTGCTTTTAAGATAAAAAGAAACAAGACTCACATCGTTTTCTAAATAACTTTGTGAGTTAAGGAAATTGCACGTGAATTGGTCAACTTAAAAAAAACAACAATTTAGCATCCCATTAAAACAATGTGTTTCATCTATAAATTTGTTTGGAGATAATAATCGTTCACGTAATGACATGAGCATGGGAACGAGATTTTGTGTTGGATTCTGGGCAAATGTTTCTGAGGGCCAGTGTGTTGCCAGACACAGCTCTCTCTCTTTCTCTTGCTGCCTTTTTCATTCCTGTCCATCTCATGGAATAACAGAATCACCGCATGAAAAGCAAGAAAATCATGGAAATCACGAGGCCTTCATTATACCAAGGTCATTACAGCCGCCTTGTATCCTCCTCTCTACATATAGAAGGAAAAGGGAACCCTATTCTCCATCACCCAAGGCCTCACCTTTGAACGCACACACACGCCAGGGCTCAACATCGCTCATACACACCCAGTCACACACACACACACACACACGGAAACACACATCGGTTTCTCTTTCATTTGCCTTCCTTGAATTTCATCATTCATTTTTACATCACATTAGAGTGGTGTGTTAGTGGCTGGCACGTCTGCGTGTTGAAGGCTGCTGTTACTTCAGGAAAAGACTGAATAATGTAAGGGAAAAGGCAGGGAAGAGGCTCCCAGGGATTTGGTAATAGCACAGAAGATTGCCTCCTATAACACATACTGTATATATGAAACACACTGTACATGGAGTGAGATAAATAGATCAGGAGCTAAACTGGGGATTAGAGAAGAGTTTGAGGGGGCCATTTTAAGCGTAATTGATCCTCAACTAATCTTCAGTTCTATGAACCCCATTTCCAGATGTGTTGATACATTTTCTAAAACTTAGTAGTGAAACTAAAAGATGTATTTTAAACTTTACCAGGCAAACATGCAAAGACAAACGTCTTTGGTGTTCCGGCTAAATTATAATCTTTTATTTTATATCTTTTAAAAAACTGTTGCCTGAATAATAATCACAATTCAAAAAACCTAAAATGGAAAGAGGAAAAATTAATACTATATACTTCTAGTACTACAAATACATATACCAGTGATCACCAACTGATGGCCCGTGGGCCAAATATACTTCAAAAAATTATGTGTTTTTTATTTGATTTTATTTAAGCGTCTGTCCCTTAAAGGTGTCCAACAAATGTTGGTGATGACCCCGAACATATACTATTATAAATTAATATATTATTAATTTTAAGTATTTTAAGTAAAATAACACATATAAGTGTTAGGATATAGTGTATGAAAGACTTCATGCAAAGAAGGGTGCTCTGCTCTTGGTACTACATTTGGCAAGAATTGACCTTCAAATTATAAAGAATATTATTAGTATTAACTAGCAGTTAGCAAATAATTCAGGCCTGTCGCCGTCTACATTTGGTCAGATGACAGAAGATCCAGGGAGTACGAAGAAATCTGCATATAAAGCCTAAGGGTGGGAGCTACTGCTAAATGTGCATGACCTTCAAAATTGGACCATATCTACTAAAAAATCGACCGTACTAATTATTTGCAACCATCAGAAAAGTCTCCATATCATTTGAAAAGGAAAAGAGAAGCCTGTCCATCAATTACCTGCGGATTCTGCAAATAGGATTTGTAAAAACAAGGCCATATAAGCATCAATTTCGCAGGTTTGTACATCCAAAACCAAACTAATTATAGATCAAAAAGATAATAGCAAGGAACTGTGATACGCTATAACAGATTCTTGAAAACGCTGTTAAAAATGAGATGTGTGAAAAGCCTTCTTTGTGCTTTTTTTTGTCATTGGAACAAGAATCTGTCAAGGTTAACGTCAAGATCCTTCCAGTGATGAGTTACTGTAATTAGGCCATTACTTCAAGTAACTGGATCCCACAATGCAGATAAAAAAAAAAAAAAAAAAAATGGAAAAATGGAAAACATTAAGAAGTTAATATTTTAAATCAGCATCAACAGACAGTAGAGACTTTCTGGAGAGTTGAATCAACAAAGGAGGAAGACTGTGATCTTGAGGGGATAGAAAATGTTCTCTTAATGTGAGCCAACCACAGTTTCTTCTGTCTGTCTTAGCGGCTGTGTCTGATTTGAAACTCTCCATTGATCTGATACCACCAAGAAGTGGCCTGCATATTAAACCAATGCTGTGATAAAAGCTCCAGTGAGACGGATGAATTTATGTGCATTTGTGTGTGTGTCTATCAGTGTGCAGGCTCATATCTGGCTCAGATTAAGAAAATGAGCGTACGTTCAGTTGTGTGCTGTCCATACACGGACTTACAAACTGTAATGTCTCTCAGGAGCCAAGTTCAGCGGCTGCCAACACATGGGCTTTCACTTCTGATCCTGACATCATTTTATCTTTCGGAGGTTTCTGTACCAAAATCCTTGCTCTGGTTCACCTTACAGGATGGGCCTCGCTGTCTGTTCTCCAAAATAAACACACTCATTAGTGCACTCCCTGTTGTCCGAGGCACAAAAAAACTTCAGATAATGAAGCGTCTCTGAGTTGCGGCCTGTCCATAATGCATTTAACACTTTTTTTTAACCCTGAAAATGTCATTTGGCTCGTCTGGTTGCCGATGGCAGGCCAGGAGACATCCTGTTCCATGTATGTATGTGTGTGAGTGGATAAACACACAAGCAAAACGTTCCCCTCTGAGATGTTTTTGTTGGAAAGCTTTCACACAGTGTGAAAAGAAAATCCTGCGCTTGTCTCACTGTTTTTGTAGCCGTGCTGTTTTATGGGCCATGAAAAGGATCTGCACTTCTCAGATCAGGGCTGACAGAAGTGCTCAGGAGACAGTGTCAGAAAAGGATGAACATTAGGCACCTGATCGGACAGGATCAATGAAAAGCAATTAGACTATAAGTCTGTGGAGGAGGCGGAGGGAGGGAGGGAGGGAGTGAAGGAGGCCTCCATGTGGTTGATTACAGGAGGAGAGACCTTTACGACAGTGGGAGAATGATTGTGTCAAAGATTTGTTGTGTTTCCTTCTAAGTTCCTAAAGCAAATCATCACTCGTGTGCTTTTATATACATGGTGTAAAGCAGTTATGTCAAACCTTTAACTTTTTTTCAAGTTAAGAGAGTAAACTGTTACAATGCAAAAAAAATTAATTATATCTAATATTTTAGATAACCTGTTGAGTCTACATGACCTCTATATAGTTAATGCTAGGATTTTAGATGCTATTAAAAGACTGTTGAGATGGACAGCTCAAGTCAAGTCACAGCCCATTTACTACAGCTTTTAGTTATCTTTAGCAACTATAGTAACAGAAGTAATTAAGGACATATGTAAAAATGTATTAGTTATGTTTGAAAATCAATTAACATTGGTAAAAACCCGCACTTGTCTTTGTTTGTAATTTTGGCAGGAAGACATGCTTTTTTTTTAGAATATTGTATATAATGCATAGGTTTCAAAAGTGATTATACAAACTTAAACTTTCAGTATGTGTGTATTTTAAAAATCTAAAAAAACTGTTTGCATTTGGCACAACCCAATCTAAAGGCTTCACTGACGCACAGTATTTGTTTGTGTTTGTCTGCTTGCGCTTCTGTCTCCCTGTGTGATTTGTGCCGAGGTTATGCGTTCTGCCTAACATCTATTGTCATAACGATGTGTGATTATTAAGGGAGTGGGGTGTTCACAGCAGGGGAAAAAAAAGAGGCAGAGTCGACAACAGGTTGGGCTTCCCTTTGTGTCTTTGTTTGTACACTCTGGAAATACATATTCATGCTCCCCACGTGCACACAATAGCACTCATTTGTTTATAATCTTAGTTTATCTGGGTTGTATACATTAAAAAAACCCTACACAATATTGTTTGTGCCGCTGTAATGCAAATAGGTTAAAGAGGTACAAGTAAATAAAAAAAGATTTCTCACACGGTCAGGAACCAGGAGCCGATGCCTTGTTATTTCAGTCGTTTTCTTACGAGAGGCTAAGCTCTTGCAGCAGGCTAGCTATTAGCCTAAAGCATGGTGTGTGGTGTTCTGTGTGGCCTGAAAAGACGCTGTTCTCTGACCATTAGCCTTCTGTCTATGCCTTGTTCCACAGAATTCAAGTGAACGAGATATTTTCTCCTTCCAATTTAGGGCTATAATGATGACAAACAACAAATAAGTTCTTAATCCAGGCTTTGTTACTTTATGGTGCTACGTCTTTGCTCCAACTACAACAACCCACGTGTGTGACATTAAAACCAACTGATGGTGCAGTCTGTTCAAACACGTTTGTATCTACTGCGATGAAGTGTCTTCCGCCGTCTGTTGTGGATTAATGACTCTGCTCCTTCCTGACACTAGATGGCTCTCTGTGCCGTGTGAGCGCCACAGCAGCCAGAGTGCAGCTCCTCATGCTGCTTTCATGGGGCCTGGAAATACAAGGCTGAGCAAAAGACTTTTGAGGAAATGCTTTAAGACACTTGGTTTATAAAACATACACAGAATTATACAGACGTTACACCTGGCCTAATGTTTTACTATAATTGTTGCTTTTATTATTATTTTTAAACCATGTTAAGTTAAAAGTGCATGTTTCTATGTTTAGTTTTTTTTGTGGATGAGAAGACACTTCAGATAAAGTGACAGAGTTTAAAATAAGTCAAAGCTTGTTTATAATTATTCAACGTTAAGCACCATTCCCATATTAGTGTATCCATCGTGCCTTTTGTATAACAGACCATTTGTAGTTTCATTATGTGGCGCAAATGCAACCCCTGAGAGCACTTGGTCGCAGTATTGACTTTGAAAATTGCCTTTCTTCTTCTCATTTAGAGGCTGTCTGTCTCCTTAGCCCTGAGCTCCCAAACCGCACGGCCGGCCAGTTCACGGTGGCCTTTTATTATGATGTCAGCACTTCGCTTAAAGAGCATTCAATATCTCCAGAACTCTTTTCAGAGAAACATCAATAGAACACAACAGAGCGTGCAGTGGAAGGGCTATTCCTAAAAACCGAGCAGTTCATTTGCTCATTGATTTATCGGTGGCTGACAGTGTAATGGAATTAAGTGGCAGTGATTATCAGGAACAAACAGGTTGTTTGTTTGTTTTCCTGGCATCCGTTCACCGCGAGTTTCAACACTACGCTGAGGAAGACAATGCACAAAGCGCATCTGGAAATGCATTCACAGGTTGGAACTTGCCTTATTTAAATTGGAGAAACTGGAGATAGATGGGGAAGTTAGTTGAAGTTAGCGTGTTTGATTTTCCCCCCCTGAACTTCCACATTAGACGTAAGGGTCCACAAGTTAAAAAAGTAAGAAATAAGAAAAGTAAGAGGGAAAACAATAGAGCTTTAAGAAACAACTGAGAAGACCAGTGAGCTGCAGGAAAAGCCTTTAGAGCCCAGTCTGATTTGTAGAAGGATTTAGAGAAGAAGTAAAGCTTTGTTGGACAGATGTGGTAAAATCACAGATGTTACTCAGGTTGTGTTTACTTCAGATTCTGTAATGATTTCACGGTTGATTACAGGTCTATTATTTTTAAACAGCTTTTTATAAAGTAGAAAAAGCCCTTTGTTACAGTAATTAATGCCATAGTAATTATCTGGTTTGTTAAATCTGAATGTTTCCTTTGTGCTACATGCTGACCTCAGAATCCTCTTAGATTTAAAGATGCTTCTGTGCTGAATGCTCTGCCCAGTGTGTTTGTGCACATGCGTGCCGTCACGCCTTCCACTCTCCTTTTACTACAGCATCTCCGCATCAGTAATTCATGCAAACTCCAATGAAAACCTTCTTAGCGATATGCAGATTTCTTTATGCAAAGCAGATTTACCTATGGTGTATGCTGCAGCGAGTGTCTTTGATCAGTCTCTCTGACATTCTCCAACTACGGAGAAGAAAAGAACTTAAAAATTGTAAAGGGCCTTAATTGAAGTGAACATAAAAGAAGACACATGGTGTTAATTGGTATACGCTAAGAATAATCTAGACCTCCGAGACCACTGTCCCTCACCGGCCCCGCTGCCAAAGTGTCAGGATTTACATCTTTAATTCAAGATTTCCCCATTAATTACCTCGCAGGCAGTGAATTGTGAACCACTTCATTTTAAAGTATAATAAACATCCAAAATAGCCCCCCCATTCCTCTCCACAGCCATGAATACCAATTTTTGTTAGTCTGCAAAAAGCATTCTCTTTTTGCTTTACAGAAAGTAGCAGTTTGTTAGTTTGGTCCAAAAAGAAGTTTAGCTGTGCTGTAACTGATGGGAAAAAAATCAAGGAACTGATTTGAAAAAATTATTATCTGCCAAATGCAAAACAGCATTTTTTTAAATTCTAGAACAATATTAATTTAACTAAAAATCTGAAACAAAGCACATCACAGGAGTGCATCAAACCTCAAATTGTATACAGTTTTACCTAATCACATAGTGTATATACCATTCCTGTCTTAAAAAAAAACTGACACGGATGTTCATATGCAACCCCCCCAAAAAATAAAAAAAACTTTAAACGTGTTTGGATTTCCTAATAGTAGTAGTAGTAAAAAGGAATTGTTTTTCAAACATCTATTATAGCCCCCTGGTGGACAATTACTTTTTTCTTAAATATCCTGTTTACGAAAACGACATAGCATACACAGTATAGAAAACACAGCTATAAAGGTTCAAAATATATTATTGAATATTGTTTTTAACAGGAAGTTCAGTTCAACACTAGTTTCAAAAGCAACACAACTTGAAGTAGATTGAAACAAATGTAGGACACAGTGTTTTGCAAGTAATAAAATATTTGACTTAACAACCGAGTCAGGCAAATGCATAAGTGAAATATTAAAGAAGGTAACAAAGATTAAGGCTAAAACATATCTCCAAAACTGCTGCCAACACGGCGGGATTCCTCAAAACAGCAAAACACGAGAGAGACAGAGAGAGAGAGAGAGAGAGAGAGAGAGAGAGACAGAGAAGGGGGGTCAGTTTATACAGTCTACACACAAGTGAGCAACTTATTAAAAGGGAGGAGGAATCCACACCAACCTCAGATGTCGGGAAAAACCCCATCAGAGTTAGATTAAGACGGATTATGAACCAGTTACCAACTATTCTCATCCAATTATCACCTGACGTCTGTCCAGTAGGCCTGTAGAGTCAAGGTGCTTTTCCACCAGAGGAATTAGTGCTTGTAACGAGTGACGAACACATCGCCCCAAGATAGTGCCTAAATAGAAGCCAGAATATGACTTGCAGCCCAAAGCTTCCTGATTGACTTTTGATGGACTCTGTGCCCTTTGACCTCTGTAAGAGTAGGAAGTCAAGATGAGTTTATCATTTTATCTAAAATGGGAAATGAAAACTATTTTGATTCTATTTTGATTCTGTTCCCCGCACTAAGCCATTGTGGTGCAACGTGTTGAACCATTTTTGGAATTTCTCCGAAATTGGTTCTCGTAGCCATAAAAAGACAGATACACATGCACACCTAACTCCCATAGAAAAAATGCTGACAGACAAATGACAGTCGGACGGAAAGCAAATCACTCTCATGTCCTTAAATGCCACCACCAGCAGCAGCAGCAGCAGCAGCAGCTGCAGCAGCAGCAGCAGCAGCTGCTCCCAGATTCTCTAATATCACAACGTCTGCACTCATCTCTCTCACTTTAAAACACATTTAACTCTGCACTGCCCTTGGAAACAACCAGCTCAGTTAATGCTTTTAACTTCTGAGCAGGTTCACGTATGTGTTTATTAACAGAAAACAGCAACATCTAATAGGACATATTGGACTAGTTTCAAACGCAGCCCTCTGTATAATAATATACACTTCATTAGGATACAATGAGCAAATTATGTAAACACAGTTCAAACGAGCGCCGCGCCTGTGCACCTTATAATTCTTCTTTTTTGAAGTGGTTTTATTTTGGGGTTTTTGTTTTAATTCATTGGCTCAAAGTACACAACCCAGTGTTAACGCTGATTTGATATGGAAACCTGCAGGGACATATTAATTAAAATAGCAGTCTAATTAGCATTCCACTGTGACCTAAAAGTTGAATATTATTAGAGCTGCAACCATCGGCCTGTGATGAAAAGGGGTTACATGACAGTGAAATTGAAATTCAAAGAGCTGAAGATAATGTACACGCAGATCAAAAGAATGAACGGTGGAGAGAAAAATAACACACCAAGAAGTTTTGTGCTTCCTCACACTAGGGGGCGGGGATCAATGTGTGCACACAACTCTGACCATATACTGTACGCATAATTACAGGACTGAAGACTGCCTTTCAAAAACAATTACAGTTATAAAACATTTTTAACAGCTAATAATCAATAAACTCAAGGGAGAAAAAAATGTAACGTGGCTGTAGATCGAAATACACCTTCAACTGATAGAACACAAAACTGTTACTGCAAAAGAACTGACAGCCTTAAGACTGAGTTCCATAATATCCAAAAACAGTGGTGCTAGTTGATTAAATTAATAAATTAATTGTGATTATTAATGGTAATTAATTACTCTCAAGAAATGCCAACAACGGAACCCGTTGAATAAAAGAACAAGAGAAATACTCTTTCCTGGATTGTTCTTATTTGTTTTATATTTAAATTTCCCTGAAAGGTTCACCGACTTGACAGTTTGCGATATTCTTTGACTAAAAAACATAAACATTTGTTTTGTAGAAGAAAAAGCACCGGAGAAGACAATACTTATGAGTGGTCTTTACATAGACTTGGCAGCTGACTCATCCAATAGCAGCAGGTTTGCGAGTTATATTGGTGTATGACACACCAGATGTCTCTCTCTACAACATGGTGTACAGTTAGAATTCACCAACCTGCTCATTTTATTCACATTTATTGTTTTCCTATTGTATAGTTATAGATATTTACATTACTGTATCAGCAGACACTAAGACAGATTACACATGCAATATGTCGTCCAAAGAACTGCTGCTCATAGCTCACTGAGTTCCCAGTTAACCTATGTGAAAAGCCACGCCGCACCCTGATCTACATTAACGTTTTTACTAGTTATGACAATCAAAACAGACCTCACGAAGGCCAGAGTTGCTGTTGTTTAACCTTGTGGGCTTGTACGCTTCCTCTACATCCCATCAGGGACTCTTTCATATTCCTACGCAGCCTTGTGCATGAACTGAGTTGCCTGTTTTTCTCCGTAAAGGCCCGTATGCTCCTCCTGCAGCTGTACAGGCGGCTGTGTTAACATGTGTCCCTGCAGTGGGCCTGCGCACCAGCCAGCCAGTGATAATTATTTATTAGTATTCATTAGTGTGAGGTGCTGGCCGGTGTGGGGCTCATGTTGAATCAGTGTTCTGACGAGGCCTTGGCCCGGCATGGGTCAGTGAAGAGCCAGTAATTAGGCCCACCAGTCAGTAGGCATTTTCCTAAGCACAACATGTGAGGGTGAGAGAAAGAGAGAGAAGATGCAAACACCAGGAGAGAGCGAGAGAGATGGTGAGAAAGAGAGAGCGCGAGAGAGGGTTTTAAAAAGTAGAACCCCCCCCCCCCCCTCTTTTCTCCTTTTTTTTTTTTTCTCTTGTTTTGGCTGGTCCTTTCTCTCACTCTC
>NC_024322.1:5477041-5552552 GCF_000523025.1 Cynoglossus semilaevis | reverse complement strand
CGAGAGAGGGTTTTAAAAAATAGAACCCCCCCCCCCCTTGTCCTTCTTGTTTTCCCTGTCTGGGTGGCGTTAGCCTTTCTCTGTGACTCACTAACAATCTGTGCTAACCTTGGTTGTCTGCTTTGTTTGTCCATCTCGTATTGTTCTTTAACATTCTGTTTTCTGTAGCCCCCTTTAAAGATTATTCTGCCCCTCACCCATATTTGTCCTCACACACACACCTTGTGTCATTAAAAATTGTATGTTCAATGTCATGAAACATTGTATATAATATGCACTTACAATACTCTCACCTGCACACAAAATTGCATTAGCCGTTAGCATGACTGATTGGTCACCTCCCAGGAATGCTGTTAGTGTTGTAAACGCAACCCGCAGCTAATGGAATTAATCTAATCGGAAGATAATTGCACTGGCTGGAACAAAGCTACACCAGATTTATCAAACTGTCTCCTGTCCCATAAAGCCATTAATGGAAGATATATATATATATATATATATATGTATGTATATACATATATATATATATATATATATTATGGCATGCAGTTCAGGAAATTAATCCATGACTATATATACCAAAAGTCCGAATATGTATCCCAAAAGTCTGGATATATATACAAAGATATGAAGCCTTTTTGAACGGGATGCCATATATATATAAACCAGCTCGGTGAGGTTAACGGCGTCCAGCACAGCTCAAAGCCAGCGTTGTTACAGCTGTCAGTATGTATCTGACACTGGAAAAAAAACTCTGACTTTGACTGACAGCAATTGAGAAAACAAGAGGTCAAGCGTTGAGCTGCTGTGAAACAGGAGAACACAACACGTGGAAACCCCCCGCGCATCCAAATCCCTGTGGACGACTGCAGAAACCGAGGAGATGATAATGATAACTTGTCCTGTCAATGCAAAACTGTGGTTTACCTTGAATTAAAACAAAGAGCTTCAGACATGGACGATGACATGCAATGCGTCACCCTCCGTTCCCTTCTGTCGTACACAAACTCTAATTCAGGAACAGTAAAAATGCAATTAAAGCAAGATACCAATGCCTGAAGTTTGGACAACATTGCATTTTTAAAATGTGAAAAAATTGATCCCTGCAACGAATTCCAGAAGAGTTTACGGCAAGATCTTCTCACATCTTCTCTCTGTTTTTAATTACATATTTGAACTGCAGTCGTTCGATATTCTTCACAAAGTCAAAGCTCATGAACCTGACTTACAGATTTTTGGGAAGTCTACCAACACTTCACATGTCATTTACTAAGTACTACATTATATGTGTTTGTGACAAATTCTCTAAACAACAAGTAACATGGCACTATGGCATGTTCCTGTACCCAAACAGCCAATAACCTCCCCCCGCTTGATATCAGCCGTGAACATTCTTCTTCTCCAGTTGTATGACACTGCCGTACTGGTTCGTCTGACAGCTCTCAGATTGGCAACGTAGAAGGGGGAGATCCCAAAGTGAGAGTGGTTCGCCGTGTAAATCTAGCAGGGTTCCGTCAGGGTGGAGGAAAAGGATGAAGGAGCAGCGTGTGTGGAGGGGGAAGCCATGGGAGAGTTGGAGAAGGGGAGAAGAGAGCGAGAGAGAGAGAGGCTTGGTGGGGCCCTGCTGAGCACATAAGCTTCCATGCTGAGCACAACCGTGGCTGGCTGACAGTTGTGCTCAGCCTTCACTGTAATAATGAATAAAAGGAAACTCCCTGCAGATTACACATCTTCCATGTTTTGACATTGACCTTAATACATAATTTAACCACAAAGCCCGAAGAGTGTGTAACGAGATAAGAGAGGACCAGAGGATAGGAAAAAGATGCCCGGGCTAAAACACACAGGCCAACAAAAAGGGCCTCAGCAGTAATAGCTCTAACATGATCAAGCTTGAGAGGACTTTAGAAAATTTGGGAAGGCTAGGAGATGGAAATAACTAGAAGATTAAAATTGTGGATTTGTGCCGTGTGTGTGGTAAAGAAAATGCAGTCATTTCCCTGCTTGTCACATTCCCAGAGGGCGGAGAGGGCAGTGCTGTTAAACCTCAATAGAATAATAATGTACCAGCCATGGCTGTTCTGTGTGCATATGTGTGTGTGTGTGTGTGTGTGATCGCCACCTGGTCCATGTTGGGGTGGATGTATGTGTAAACCAGTTTGAGTGTGAAATCTTAAAGCGGTGTTTGTCAATGCCAGTGACACCTCTCGGCCCGTGTGTGTGTGTGTGTGTGTGTTAGAGGGTTTTCCTCGAGGCTTGTGAGCGCTGTGATGTTTTGAGTGACTGTTTAGAGCGACGTCTGCTGAGCCAGTACACTGTGCCACAGGTTATGTCACTCCAGCTGAGGTCACCATGTCACACACCCTGTCAGGAACTACTGTCTTTAACCCAATTCTTTCAGGAGAACACCACCAAACTTGGATCAACTGTGACAACAAATTAAACTGTTACATTCTATATACTATATATATATATATATATATATATATATATATATATATATATATATATATATATGCATAGTATATGTTAATCTATATACATTTTATATATGCACATACAGTATGTGTATCTATCTATACGTATATATTTAAGTGTCACTTTATTGTGGTCAGTTTCTAGCCTTTGTTATATTCCCTGGTGTTTTCTATTCCAACAGGAGTTTGTGCTGCACATCATAATTCATGCATTCCCAATCATTATAGTCCAATTGAAGAAGTGATTACATCAGCAGTGGCCTGCTAGATGCAGTAAAACACATGCAGATATTAAATATGAATTACAGAGGCTATATATACCCCCCCCCCCCCCCCCCCCCCCTTCCTCTTCCTCCCCCTCCGCTCTACAACGATGGGCTGTTCTCTAATTGAAGCCGCATGTCAAAGCTGTCTTCCTGGCTGCAAGTAACCCTGTGATTCACACTCTGCTCATTAGTGTTGTAAATTACCGTTGGTTGAAAGCAGCAGCCTGAGTGAGCCCTTTGGTGCTAAAGGTGAGAGTGGGGGGCCCTGGTACTTGTTAGGGGCATGGGGGTTGAGACTAACCTCCAACCCAGTAGGGGGCAGAAGAGATGTACTGATTTTGCACATGATGGATTACATGCAGATTTACATGGTTAAGGAAGCTTTGGAGCAGAGTCAACAGATTTAGAGAGATTTATTTTATTGTGTTGTTGGAATAAATTAATGACACATGGTCTTTTTTATTTTATTTCATCCAGAATAATGTGAAAACAAACAAACAAAAATGTCCACAGAAGTATATAGATGGATATATATGTATATATATGTATATATATATATATATGTATATATATATATATTCATATTCATTCATTTCATATATATATATGTATATATATATATATATCATATATATAATGTAAGGAGTTTACTGAAAAAAAATGTTTTTTTTATGTGTCATTATGTAGATCTAAATTTTTTTATCTGGACTATTTACACTCGTACACCTGTCCTTCAGGGTTGGCCCAGCAGGGCTGAGGCCTAACTGTCCCTGAACAAGCTCCAGACTGGTTCAGCTGTTTTGGTCATTTTCTGTCTGTGTGTGTGTGTGTGTGTGTGTGCGTGGAGGAGGAGGGGACTTGTGCCATCATGGCTTAGTTGCCACAGAAGTCCACAATTATGGCTGTGGTTCCAATAGAGTATTTTGGTGCCTTGCCATCGGGCCTCCATCCAAGGATTGAATCAAGACAGGGAGAGCCTTGGTGTGTGTGGAGGGGGGGGGTGTGTGTGCTCTACTACTGCAGCAGTAATCTAATGAGCCTGTAAACACACTCATTTGACATCAGTAATTGGAAAGAGATCAGAGATCTGTAAAAGATGCAGGTTCGGAGTGTGTGTCTGCATGTTGCTGTTTGTGTGGATGTGTCTATGGTAGCAGTGTGAGGGTTCTCCCATCAGAGGAGGTTCTCCCAGATCAAAGATTAAGAGTGTGAAAGCCTTGATTACCAGACAGAGAGACACATTAGAAGCAGCTTTTCCTGCCAAGTTGGAAAAGCAGTCGAATGTTTGGTGTGTGCTGGAAGCAGGTCGTGATACTGCCAAAGCAGAGCACTAACACCAAGCACCAAGGTCTGTTCCATTGAATTTAGGTTGAGTGGACAAAACAAACAAGGGAGCCACAGAGTTAGCCTTGTCACATGGTATTGATTTTCAACTGGTAGTAGTTATATGCGTTCCAGGGCTTCATAATGGTGACTAAAGTGTCTTTTGGCACTTTGGAGAAAAGTTTGAGTTTCTCTTTGAAACCGTCACTGAGAGTGATCCATTGGCTGTAATTGTGACTTCGATAGTGGTTCAGTCACATTCGTCAGCTGGATCTGAGCTTCTGGGAAACAGAGGTGCTGGGCTGGACTTACTAGATATCAGTCCTCTGCTCTGACTCCAACCCAGTCCAGTCCTTAATGATCTACCCTGCTCCCACCTGCAAGACGGCCAACATGGGTGTGTGGCGTTCCCTGACTGAGTGCCACTCCCTGAACTTCTCTCATCAATCCTTTGTTCCTGGCTGTTTCATGTTTTTTTTGGAGGGGGCGGTGGGGGTAGTTGAATGGCAAACCTGTATAAGGGACGCCGGATGGTTAAGGGAGTGAAAGCAGGAATTTGCTGTTGCAATACATTATGAAGATTTCACTTTCTGCCTTTGATTCTGCACTGACAGTTATCCCTCAGCCCTCCTTTAAAGTTCCACTTTCAATCCCTAATGGCTGTCATGTCGCTGCGCTCTCTGGACTCTTACTCAAAGTGTCATTGGCATAATGGTCGGCAGCCGTTGGCCTCTTTTGATCACTCATGCTGTGTGAGAGAGCGACTGGAGCCGAAACACTGAGGTGTATGGGAGTGTGTGTGTGTGTGTGTGTGTGTGTGTGTGTGAGTCTACATGGCTCGTACCTTTGCTTGGCTGGCACTCCAGGACAAAGCTTTAGCAACCAGAAATCTAAAATTCACTTTCAAATATTTTTAAATTTTTAATTTTTTATAGTTTCAACCTAATAGCCAAGCAGTGAGTGCAGTGAGTGGAATATGTGTGTGTGTGTGTGTGTGAGAGAGAGAGATGTAATTATGCGTACTCATTAAAGGAAAAATACAGGTTTATCCTGGATCAGCATTTCTAGCTTAACTCGGATTGGCTTAACATCAACAGTTACATATAAAACTGGGAGGGAGTGGAGAATAGGAGTGTGTATGTGTGTGTGTGTACCTGTTTGCGTGTGTGTGAGGGTGACACTGAGCTGAGACCTTGGACTGAGCCAAACTGCACTCATGTTCAAATACCTCTGCCTGAGTTCAAATGAGTCTAAGCGCTCCAAGATAAATTCACACTCACCGGGCCAGAACACATCTAAGCAGGATGATCAGAGACAGAAAACAACCAGACCAGCTCGCACACACACCGCCAGGGACATGCCTGTAATAGAAGCCAGTGAACATTTCCTGATTGGACATTATGTTCAAGCAACCCAGGATGAAAACCGGTGTGTGGATCCAGGCAGTGACACATTTCCAGGAAACCTGTTCTATCATTTTGTGCTGGCATTACCAGCTTGTTCTTCCTCGGTCCAAATGTTTGGCCAGCGTGGGTTCAGAGATCAACTGTCTAATGAAATAGATGCCCAGAGAACAAGAACAAGAACAAGGTTACTGGGCTGCTTTAGTTGCTCTTTCTTGAATTTTAAACATGTTTTAATTCATTTCAAGCAGCTGCTGTATTGCTACTATATTTCTGTATTACACTGTACTACATAGGTATTACAAAATACTCCAACTGGCTCAAATACTCCAACTGGCTCAAACCAGTCACCATCAAAATGTAAAGTTTCACTTTGGACTCAATAGCACAAAATTCATTGCGGTAATTTGCTATGCAATCTTTAGTTTTCTAAACAACTTCTTAAAGATACACCTCGTAGCGCCACCTATCGGTAGAATAATATTTTGTCCATGCATGTTCAGGGGGCAAGGTGGCCTCCAGAGTGACTCCAAATTTAAACAAAAAGGCTTGTTCTACGACAGCGTTTCCCAAACTATTTTGGTTGTGCACCCCCTTCTATATTCCAACCAGGTTGACACACCTCCAATTCCCCAATTCACCCAAGAAAAGCTTTCTTTTTTCTTTCTTTCTTTCAATATGTAGCCATTGTCTCACATTAAATGTACTGTTTATATTGCCTTTGCTTCGCAGAACTTTTCTGTTGTCCAGTGTCCTCACTGAACTTCTACACTTCTGTATAAATCCATCCGACTCTGGACCTTTATTTATTGAAGACACTTACCTGCACTGATACATGTGCAGCTCACCCCCCCAATCCTTTATTTATTTACAGCGGGATTCAGATCAGAGCGATTGGTCAGAATTACGTGCAATGTCAAGTTCTGCCGAATAAAAGACGTCTCTTTCAATAACACACTTTCCGCGTGTATCGAAAGATGTGTCAGTGTAAGTTACACCTGGCGTAGCAGTTGGAGAAAGCCAGTTCTCACTGCTAAGATACAGTTCCACAGCAGCCACTCCCCACCTGAATGAGTGATACATTAAACATGAAGAAAGCAGCGGGAGGACACCGGGGAAAGACTGTTCAAAGATGAAAACAACACACTCAAAAACACGCACACCGAAAAAATGATGCTCACCGCAGACATGAGACAACACAGGTGTGTTTGTGTAGCAAACATGGAAATGAAATCTTTCTAGGTACAGAGGTAGTATTTTATACTACAAGTAAATGCCACAAATAATGTCAGACAACTTATTTTATGTAGATATTTGCCTTGGTTTTATTTTTTCATCCAGCAGTCTGTTACTCTCCAGCTAACTAAACCTTTTATCTCTGTATTCTCGCATCGCTCGGAATTGAACAACTGCATATCCATACTTTTCAAAGGTCTCCCAGAGAGGCAGCTGATCACACTGGCTCTTATAAGTGGAGCAGAGGAGCATCTCTACCTTCTGGTTTCCCTGACAGGACTGTCAGAGTACATTCAGACCTATAGACCAGACATGCTAAAATCCGCAGTCCTCGCACCATGCTCATGAAATGCTGACACAGCTGCCCTAGGCTTGGCCTGTTGTAGAAAATTAATTTGGGCAAGTAAGAGGACACCACAGTCGGTAAGACAGACAGACAGACAGATTGGGGTCCTGTAAGGCAGACGGTGTGAAGAGGAGTAGATTCTCAGGTCTTTGTTCACCGCTGGACATGTTAAGACTCCATTAAAAAATTCTGACACACAAGGCGGCGGCTGTCTCTGTTCTGCCTGAGCAGACGACTTAGCGTAAATCTGTGACTTCTGCTCCGTTCTCTTACACTATTTTGTGCTTGTTCACACACAAAGTCCCACGGCACAAACTAAAGAAAAGACTACAAAATGAACTAGTATAAAGTGAGAGTGTGTACTTGAACAACATGAAAATTGTTTATGGTTAGAATTCACACGTGTGAACAACTACTGAAAAGAAATGATACAAGTGATTTAACTCTTAAGATTCAGGGAAAATAAATTATTTTAGACTTCATATAGACTATAGACTTCAACATAAAACTATGTAACAGAGGCATTTAAAAATATTTACTCATCATTAGCTTGTTTTATTATGTTACAATCTTTCTATTGTTTTTACCTCTACCCCTGTGTTGCACACAACAATTTTCACAGTATGGGATTCATCTAATCTAATCTAATCTAATCTAATCTAATCTAATCTAATCTAATCTGATCTAATCTAATCTAATCTAATCTAATCTAATCACATACATTTTTTTTGCTAAATTTTGGCCATCTTTTATTTACCATTTTTTAAAATTCTTACTTCATTTGGGCTAATTTTAACCATTTACACAACATTTGACTTTTTCTAGCCAATTATTTTGTATGTAAAGTTAAAATGTATTAAAAGAATAAAAAATAAATCTTTTTTTCAATTTTTTTTTATTTTTTATTTTTTGCCGAACGTAAAGATTTTCTTGGCTCTGAATTCTAGATACTCTGTGGCTGTCTTGTCCCAAGTCTTTCAAGACACATTCTGACTGGAGTTCTAATTTTTAGTCTTTAGTTAAGCCTTGGGGAATCCTGGTTAATTCATCCTCTTGTGCAGGGCCTCTGGCGTAATCCCTGCCACTTATCACTTCTTATGATGGTTAGCTAAATATTCTAAATTAGAGTGGCTGTCAAGGCACTTTGTTCCTCTTCAAGTCCTGAATTTTCTTTACTGTTTTTGGTCATTTTCTTCATAAAGACATTGTTTATGTTTGACCCTGAGATGGCCGGGGTGGGACCTCGAACCCTAATCTTAAACACATCTCTGAGTATACGGCACATAACATCAGAGCGAATGATAATTAACTCCCAGTGTCAATTAGCATTCTGCATTCAGTAATGAGAAGCCAATTAAAAGAAAATATAAATCATCATTTATTTATTCATTCTTAATTACAGAGAATTTTACGCTGTTACAACAGCGGTGGTTCTATTAATGACCTTCAGCTATCTTTATTTAAAATTGCCATAGAGAGAAGGCGTTTACCCAGCCGCTGTAGCGCAAACAAAGCAGCAGAAACACAAACATACACACAAAATCACACCAAAAAAAAAAAAAAAAAAAAAAAGAAATGGAACAGGAGGAGGGAGGGAACAGGGGAGATGGAAAGGAAATAAAGAAAAAGGGCAGCAAGGTTTAGAGAAAGAAGAAAAAGGAATATAAAGGTGCAGTAAGTGAGAGAGAGAGAGAGAGAGAGAGAGAGAGAGAGAGCAGTGGAAGGAAGGGACTGGCACTGTCTGTCAGTCAGATGCCCAGAGCTGCGGTTGTACATTGTGTCACCCACACGACCGAGCCGTCTGTCGAGGCCACCTGCCTCATTATGGGAAATGTATGCATCTAGGGCAGGCTCTGGCTGGCTGATACTCAGCATGGGCAGGGGAAAATGGCACACTGGCAAATATTACTGCATTATGTTAGCAAGATGTACTGTATACACTGCATGCAAACCTACTGCACTGGGAGCCAAGTGTTTTTTTTCTTTTCTACTGAATGGGTTGGATATTTTATGGAAGTGACTTAGTGTGTGTCTGTGTGTGAGTTCACACTGGGATAAGACTTCCTGCGATTTTTCGTAGAATGTGGCAGGATATGATATAAAATAAAAACATATATATATATACAGTATATATATATATATATATATATATATATATATATAAGAATTTCAGAAAGAAGATTGTTTTGTCATGTTTTGTGTTGAGTTTGAACTTCATCAATGCTGGATGGCCTCAGAGTGTCTCTAGAGTTGGCCTCAGACCTACTGTCTGAGGCGAAGGTTTATTATATTGGGTATTTGGATGCTGTGTTGGTCACAGGCTATTTCTTACACCAACGCACCAAGGGAAAGAAGTGATCACAACACAAAACTTTCTCCCTGTCCATCCTGGCTCCCCTCTGCTCGTGCCTTCAGCCCATACCTGGCCTGAATACCATTAGGCCTAATGGAGCGCGGTGTGAGGGACAGCCAATCATGATGGCGTCCCGTCAGTGACACCGACATGTATCTTGGTGCTCATTATCATCCTTGAACAGCGCCAATTTACATCTGATGCTCTGACTAATTCTGCTCCAGTGTTGTCAAGAGGCATAGGAAGTGGCCTGGTCGTGATGACAGCGCGGCTGTCAGGAGCTCGTGGATGGAGGATTCCTCGGGGCATGATTTAATGCCCATGTCAAGCCCCGCTGTCAGCCTTTCTCTCTCTCTCCCCGCTCGCTGCGCTCCTTCTCTCCATCCAGCCATTAGGATTCAGCCAGCGGAGAGATAGAGCGATAGAGCGGGCGATTGGCCTGCTTAGGATTCACACTCTGGGCAAGAAAATAACACGCCCTGTTTCACAAGTGATTAGCCTTTCCTTGTAAACTGCAAATTAAGGCTAAAAAGGAAAGGCAGCGAAGAGGTGATAGGGAAACAAAATGTGCATGACCGCCAAGTGCACAGAAAAACCTTGAGCGTTTTCCCTCGCTGGTTCATGGCTGCTTGTTTGTCTAAATTCCACGGACAACTTTTCTGTGGTTTTCAGCTGAGTTGTTTTGGCTTCTGTTCACTTGTATAACAACACACATTTCACGGCCCCTCTCCCTCCAAGTCTCCAAGACTGATTAGCATTTTGCAAGTCTCCTGATAGTTCCACTCGCAATGTGCAATCCATCTCTACATGTTTACATTTCGTCAGACTTTGTGACCCACAACTCTGTAAATGGTACATCGCCTAATCTGGTACATACTGTGACAAAATGTGCATCTTTTTTTTGGCGTGTATTCTTTCATCGCGAAACGGCCACTGCCTGTCATTGAAACATTTGCCAAATGTGAGACGACTGACCTCTGTTGACCTCAGTTAAAGGTTAAAAGGTCAGAGGGGCCACAGATGGTCGGAGGTTGCTGAGTGGGACAGAGAGGACAAATGAACAGTTCTGCAGACATTTCATAGTAACACAGAAGAAGAGATTGAATTCCATGTGTCTAACTAAGTTTCACCTGTTCATTTGGACAAAAGGTTAATTAGTAAAACCAACATAAATGACACAGGGAAAAAATAAAATATTCCTAATTAACAGCAAATCTAAATGATGTAAGATAAGTGTTATTATCTGACCCTCTCAGACGCCTCCAACAGTTTTTATTATTCTATTGTCTTGACATCAGAGCAAACATTCGAATGTGTAGTAAATCCATCGATTTGAATCTAATCTTCAGCAATGCTTAATTTGAATCAAATAAGTAAAAAGCAGCCTGATTGTCACGGTTCTAACAGCTGTTTCTAGCCTAGTGACCACGCCCTGACCCAACGGTAGGCTGTAATTATCACCTTGGTTAAGGTGGGACAGTGGGGTTGGTATCGCCCGGGTCTGTCTGTTAGAGTCAGGACCAGAATACCAGAATTTTTACACTTGTCAGTTAGAACTGAAAAAGTCTCTTGGACGAAGAGGTGAAACGTGTTCTAGAAACAAAGACAGTCCAGTTACTTTCTACTTAACTCCTTTGGATGACTGAGAACTTTGATAGACATCTTGAATCCTTTCCAAGGCATTATTTTGTCTAATGTTTGTGTAACAGTATTCCAACAATCTGCTGCAACAGTATGTTCCCCGTTCTCTCCTCTCCCCCTCCTCGGTAACCAGGCAGTGATTGATGACTAGATATTCTGCTGCCTAATGTGCAGAGTGTGAGGACATCTGGCACCTTTGGATCTGTCCTTGTGAACTCTAAATCACATAAAAACAGAACCGCATGCAGAGGAACATGTAACAAGATAAAATCATAGGGATCTTTAGCATTAGCAAATTTGAACAAAATAGAATTTTTGTATATCAGTTTGTTCTTTACTGTGAAAAGGCACTGTGTTGTCATGTATACTGTAAAAATGAATGGTTAATCCTTTTTTTTCCTAAAACGGAAACGTCTTGTGTGAGTCATAAAGCGTTAAGACCGCAGCATTAAAAGTTTCGCTCTTTGTTTTTATAAATTAGATCTGGTTTGTCCTCTTGAATGCTTTGGCTTCATGCCTTTAGGCCCTTTAGGCTCGACTTGCAGACATTGATTTGGCTGCTTACAATGCTTAATGTGTATATTGAAAAACAAAAAGTCAAAACAGGAAATATCTGAGTTAAATTACGTTGATAAATGAGATTTTTGGTCTTCACCTAGATTAGTTATAGTGCCAGGATGGCAGGCAGAACAAAGCCGGGTTTGAGTCCAGGGCCAGTTAGCGTTTGCTCTGCATGGTGAGTGTCAGGTAGAAATTTTAGTGAATGAAAAAAAGACATAAACAAGTTATAAATACCATTTAGAAGTATTTTGATATTAAAAAACCCTAAAATGTCTGTAGGTTCACAGTTGTCCAGGTTTAATCTAAACAGTTAATTATTGACCAAAATATCCAAGTTACCTAAAAAAATGAGAAATAAAACTACAGATAATTTAGATGTATCAACTAATTTGGTCTTTTAAAAACACCTTTTTTGTGCAGGGGTCTTTATTTTCTCATAGTTGTGACCTCTGACCTGAAATTTACCACATCTGCTGAACGGATCTTTAAGTGCTCTTAATAAGACTGATGATACAGCACTAGGCACACACACAGTGTCATTGGGAAGAGTTGTAGCATCAAGGCGCTGACTTGCACCATGGTTATTATTTCCTGTTTGTGGTCAACTTCCTGTGGAGATTGATGGACACTCAGAGTGCTCCTGTGTGTCTTGAAGGGAACTATTGATTGTTGTTGCCATTGGTTTCAGCCTTCATTTGTTGATCTACCCATAAAAGTCCGGCCACATGGATCATACTCTTGAAATGACCCCAGATATTTTTAACAACCTCTGAGCCTCGGACTAAAGCGAACGGTCGGACTTCACTAGCTCCGTGGACGGCCGAGCTACATCTGTTTTCTCTGACTTCTGATGGAAATGAGGGTTCACAGGAATCTTCGCATTCACAGACTTAACAACGATCGGAGCAATTACGCTCTCTGAATTACAACACTTTGGCTCCCTGCTTATGCAACGTTGTGTTTGGTGACATTTTCATTGAAATTTATAAGTGCTTCTTTAAAAAAAGAACAGATCATTAGCTGAGCACAGTCGGGGCATGCAGCGAGGAAAAATGCCATCAAAAGTTGTCACACAAAATGTCCTTGTTCTCTAATTTATAAACAAAAAAACCACCAGACTCTCCCTTTCATGTGGCTTCTTGGAGATAATTATGACAAGATGAAAGTGGTTAAATTCCTCCCTCTGTTCCCTGCTCTTCAGATGATTCCCCCCATTGTCAAAAATGGAGATGAGATTTTATGTGGCTGTCACTGCCTGTGTCTCTCTCCTCTTCCTCCTTCCTCCAGCCTCCCTCCTGCTCCCTCTGTCAGTCTGGCTGTGGCGTTTCATCAGATTTTATGAAACTGTGATATTTAAATCTACAGTGGTCTTTACATCTGTCAGTCACTCCATAATCACTCAATCACTTTCTGTCTCAGAAGTTGCTGCCCCCTAATGGAGAAATGTGATTAGCTTGGGCTAATTTCAAAATGTATTTGTTTAGGGGGTTGTCGAGGAAAGTAAAATGCGTCTGCATATGTTTCTGTCTCCTGGTTTGACTCTATTGCTCGCTGTCGCTCTTATGCACACACACCCACACACACACACACACTCCTCCTTCACGTTTTTTGGGGCGACAGCCTGGTGCAGTGTGTCGTGGCATGCTGTGTTGTGTGTGTTGTGTGTGTGTGTGTGTGTGTGTGTGCCCTCCTGGGAGGTAATTACTAGAATAAATACAGTAGAGGCCAGGGCTGCTAATTTATGCCTGATTGTTGACAGTCAGAGTATTGTTTAACATGCATAGAGAGGGCCCTTGGTGTTGTGTTTCATGATCCTTCTTTTGCATGTGTGTGTGTGTGTGTGTGTGTGAAAGAGAGAAACAGAAAGACAGGGCGAGTGCACGAGAGAGAGAGAGAGAGAGAAAGAGAGATCTCTGTGGTGAATCCTTGAATGTGACCCTGATTTTTGTGTCTGACCTTTATTTCCATCTAGAGCTTTAACATTTACAGAAACTCTGCTATAAATATGTGAAAAATTATATTTTTAAGTTATGAAATTTTACTAGCAGAGTGTTACTAAATCCATATATCCTAAGCTTTCTTCGGCAAACAAACTCTCTTTGGACTTAGGTAAGGAGCAGGGGCGGTGTCCCCCACTTTGGGAACCACTGCTGTAACTGTTGGCACAGAAACAATTTAAACTTCTATTGCCATCAGTTCCAGAATCTTCCTGAACCCTTAGCAACAACTTTCTGTTGACTTTTCCTTTGTTCTGAAACCACACACTTGTTAATCAGACAGGCCAGCAGTGTGCTGAAGTGGTTGAGGGGCTTTAAACGCCTCATAGACACCCTGGGGGCTTCATGAGTTTTAGAGGATAAAGAGTTCACAGCGCTGTAATGGAAATAGCTGCTAGACCCTGAATAACCCAAATTATTTTTCTGAAAAGTCAGTATGACTGGAAGTTCAGAAGCTACCACCCAAATGAGGCCTGAATGAAGTTAACTCTCACTGCAGAACTTTTTAACGATAGCCAAGTTTATCAAAGATATTGGAAATTAATCCATTAATAATAGATACTAATGATCTTTGAAGTGGCTGAAGTTTGAGACCTTAGAAGTCCCCAGTGAGTAATGAAGCCTGTGGAAACACCTTTGAGGAGCCGGGGGCCGGGAGGCCTGGCTGGAGGAAACACTAGCAGTCTTTGTATTAGAGCTGATTGAGCTGATCTGTGTCCCAGCTTCGTTACAGCCGACCACTTACACGCACCAAATTCTACTGAGGAGACTGCTGATGAATTCGTTTAATTGAATGTAAATAATGAATTCCCAAGGAAGAGTTTTGGCCCAGTTGTAATTGCCAGAGATCAGAGGGCACAATACCCAAACTTCAAAAAAGCCTGACGCAGGGGGTCTTAGGAGTGGTAACGACGACTTCGAAGAATAAAAGAAAGGAGTAATATAGGAAGGGGGCGGCAACGTATACAGAGACGGAGAAAAGAAGACGGACTAATGAGGAACAAAGACCTAACGAGTTTTGCAAGGAAAATGAAGTGTTTCCAAAGTCGCCTTTAAACTTGGGGAGATGAAACGCAGGATCGGCAGTTGTTTTTGACAGCTTGGTATGAGACGGGCCGCAGCTCAGAGACAGAGGGGTAATTCCATATTCCTTTATATTACCCACCGTCTCTCTCTCTCTCTCCCGATCTCTCTCTCTAACACTGTCTTTCATTCTACTGTGAGCCCCCCATCCCTCTCTCTGCTCCCCGACATTGATTCTAGAATTAGACTGTTTTATTGAATAATTAATAGGCCTTTTCCCATGATTGATGATTTGCATGGCTTGAAAATTAGCCTTTCATTCAAATGGAGCTTGTTCTAATGTAACCATATTGAAAACATGTCAAACAGTGTTTACCCACTTTGTGGGCTGTGTTGTCTTCTGTTCTGGCTGCTGAGGTCTCACAGTGGGTAGAAGGGGGGCATGGCCTTGTCAAACACCCTCACCACTGATTATTAAACCCTTGAGGTATGATAATGTTTAACATTATCAGACTATCTTGAACGGAGGGCCATGGGACCCATTTCTGTGGGGGGTAATAAAGAGAGTCTTTTTTTTTAGTGCTATCGGTTTTTACTGCAAGGTGCAGTATTTTGTGTTGCCTGCAGCTTTCATTTACACTGCAGCTGTCTGTGAATACTCAGACCTGAGGCACGAGCACTAACATTGAACCTCTTCTTTATATATATATTTTATTTTATTTTTTTAAGGCTTTAAGGTGAAAAGGTAGTAACCCTAGCCTTTGGACTTGACTTTTATAGCTTGACCTTTGCTATAATATATAATAATATGGGGCTAACCGCTGGTTTGAAGTTATGACAATTAACTAGAAGATTGTTACAACAGTTCAGAAAGTCACAGCAGATGTCATTTGCCCTGAGTGTTTCATCCAGAGGCAAGTTGGCGTAACTTGTAAATTTTTCCCCAAAACTTTTCTGCAGCGCCCCCTTTTTGTAGAAAAAGAGCAACCAGCTCAACAACTTTACAGCTGTGCAGTCCATTACTATTCCAATCAAGAAAAGCGACCCCCTGGGGGTCCTGCCCTCCACTTTGGGCAGCACTGCTGTAACTGGACATTTTTTCCTAGAACAGTTTAAGAATAACTAATACTGTTGTGTACATAGTTGCTGGTTATGACTTCGTTTTTGAGAGCCAATCAGATAAAGAGTGAGTCTGTGAGTTCACAGACAGTTAGCACTGCTAACCTTATTAGCATTAAGGCCGAGGGCGGGGTCGCTGATGCTGTTGAGTGCCAGACCTTTGTCGTAGGTTTTTGCAGGTATAACATTGACACGCGGTCATGTAGACTTCAAGAGCAACACGTCAATCAAAAACAAACACAATCTCTTCCCTAAAAGTCCCATCAGCCATAGTGACAGCCAAACTCTGCCTGGTTTGATTGGCAGCGAGGGCCAGTCTGGGAATAGATTGTCAGGCATATTGCTTCTACCATTTCACAGCAGCATATCACAGAGAGAGAACACATCAATGCTGCCAAAGACACATGTGCATTAAGATTCCCTTTTAATTTTTACCAGGACTGAAATGGAGCTCTAACTCGCGCAGTTATCCCTCTCTCCCTTCCTCCTTCCCCCGCACAGTCTCCCACTCCCCTCCCCACCCCAGCTAGTTGTTTTTGTTTGTTTTGCTTATTTATTTATTTCCCACAGCTTTACTTATTCATTCATTCATTTATTCCAAGAGTCCGATTTTCTGAGAGTGTATGTCAGCGCAGCGTTCGGTGCATGAAAAGTGCTTTGCCTGGCGTTGTGTCTGGTGTGTTTAGACAGTTCCAAACATGTGCACGGTTGAATAATTTAGAGCATAACTGACTAATGACAGGCAGTGATCATGTCGAGACGGAGAGGACTGGGTGGCTGCTGATCAGGGACAGCGACTGTCTCTTTTGCTTACTGCGTGTGAGTACTTGTGGATGCGGTTATGCTGCGGGTGTGGGAAGGAAAACATTTGTGTTGATGTCTCAGTGAGGCAGTCAGCAGCAGTGATTACAGATCGCTCTGCTGTTTTTTCATGGAGTGGATGGATCTTTACAGGGACATCTGGTAAAAACTGGCTTTGACTCCCGTTCTTCACTTTTACGGTGACACTTACTTTACTGTTTACATGTAT
Organism: Cynoglossus semilaevis; assembly: GCF_000523025.1. Lineage (NCBI taxonomy): Eukaryota > Metazoa > Chordata > Actinopteri > Pleuronectiformes > Cynoglossidae > Cynoglossus > Cynoglossus semilaevis. The sequence goes on along the minus strand of NC_024322.1, from coordinate 5,535,777 downwards.
GTGCATGTGACCAAGACATTTCTTTGTGGGAAATGAATGTAAACTCAAGATTCAGTGCTGTACATGATTGTGTCTAGTAAAGTGATTGTTATTTTAAAAGACCAAGCTGAGTGTTTCTGGAAATCACTTCTGGATATGAAGGAAGAGGAGCACGTGTTCAGTTGTTCAAAGGGATTTCATGTAAATTCAAGTACGCAACCCAATACCAACACAGACGTTTGACAATAAAACTGCAACCAAAGGAAGAAACGGAGAATTGAACAACGATGCGTGGGGCAGGATAGCCACCCTACCAAACATCAGCTGCGCTCACTATAAAGGCACCTTGAAGAGGAAGGCCGCTCCCCTGGGCTTACCAAGTATCTGATCTATTATGCAAAAAATCATTAGGCTAAATTAAAAAGCTGTTTGAGGGTAACCAGATCCTTTAATGAGGTCAGTGAGAAGCAGGGCGACATTAAAACACAACCCTAGAACAGAAACACGAGACAAGAGGAGAGGGAAGCTATTGATTATCAATCGTGTAAGTCATTATCTCCCCGGCTCTCTCTCTCTCTCTCTCTATCTATCTCACACATATATGTGCACACAGAGAAACACTCAATTACAAACACTTTCCTTTCCTCTGTCTTTCTCCCTCTATCTTTATCTAACAGACAGAAACATTTTTTATCGTTGAAGCAGTCATCTGTGAGGACTTCCCTGCAGCTCTGCTGGTCAGCCTGTGAAAATGTCAGTAATCAGGACAGATTCTGCATCAGGTCTTAGCAGACTTGTTGTTTTCAGGTGTGTGTACGTGGGTGCGTTCGGGTTCTTCTGACAGTCTTCCAGAGTAGCTGGGAAAAAGACATCAGCTTATTTGGCACAGTGAGCGCCTCCGTCTATTTAATTAGTGGCTGTGAATCTCAAGCAGGCTGCAGATCTAAAAATACTGATGTTAAAGAGACAAGATACAGTAAAAGCTGACAATTATGTTAATAATACTCAGTTGTGATAGGGATACAAAGAACTTGTCCAACCTTCCTCCTGATGCAGTGCACTACTGCGTGGTGTGTGTGTGTGTGTGTGTGCCACAAGAAAACGTCGCTTCTTGTTCCAGGTTTCTTTACAAACAACACGTATGCTCCTGATTATATTTACATCTCATATCCATAAAACAAACACATTATGAGCGTCTTCACTTGATGAAGTTCAAAGCTGAAATTAAATCCTCAAACAGGAACGTTGACCTCGTCACTGCAACACAAACCCATTTGACTACAGGACAACTTGAGAACCTCTGGTGTATTGTTTTTTTTTTTTTTCTCCTAGTCTTGTATTAACTGGGATTATATACATACTGAAGAAAGAGTGCATTGAAAAGTCATTGTTTGCAATGAGGAACAAAGGTCTGGTCATTTAACTAAGAACTGTTTAATTACTTGGTTCCTGAAACAAAACGTTTAATAATATGTAATAGAAAAGCATTAAATTAGCATAAAAACATCAGCATCTCTTCTGTAGCATCACGTTAGCATCTTAAAGTATATATTTACATGCATACTGTACATCAGGTCTTTCTTGACAAAAATGGTATTGGATTGATATCGGTATTGGCATGTACCTCAAGTCGCAGTATCAGTATCAGATATGAAATCCCTGTATTGAGACATCTCTAATTAAAACCAACATGTTTTGGATTTTATAGATTATTTTTATGGTCATATTGAAAAAGAAATGTGAATGAAACTCGTGTTGATAAGTAATTCAATGATGAGTTAATTTTAAAGAATTCCTTGATCTTTGTGACGTACTCTGCATATATCCGGTTGATTGTTTTGCGTGAGTGTGGAGTTTGGCGTTAATTAAAACCCAAAATTCCCAGCTAAGTGTCCAATCGATCAGTATCCCCTCTCTGACCTCGGGATTCTGGAGCTCTACATCATTTATCCCTCCATATGCCTTTTAATTCTCTCGTTGTAACTTCCGTCTGTGTCTGATGGATTGACCACGTTCATTTTCTCATCTGCCTCCGTCTCTCCTTCACCTGTGCTGTGCCTGGGGACCATTTGTACGTGTCTGTCTGCTTCAGCCGACCTCTTGACCTCCAGGGAGCTGACGGAGGGAGGCCATAGTCTCGGCCCGTATCAAACGGAACAGTTGGCACGGCTCAATCACATGCAATTAAGGCAGCAGCATTTTGGGCCTGTCAGTGCCAGAATCAGGGCCACAAGTAAGGGTGAGTCCTGTGAATAATGGAGGAGTGGACTCTCACTGGAGAGCAGTAGCCTTCAAACGTGTGGCTGCTCCAATGCCCCGACCCTGATCACTCTTCACCTGAGGGAAGAGCTTCACTGGGCCTCCTGGTTTTTTATCAGGCTGTAATAACCTGCCTCACAGTCCTCTTTTACTGGCAACTGTTGCTAAGAGTTGAAGGCAAGCTTTATGGGTGAAATACTTAAAGGACACTTTTTTTTTCTTAGTGTGTCTGTGTTTTTTATTTACTTTTTTAGTACCTGCAGTAGTGTGTTAATAAGGATAATAAATACGATATTTGCAACTGGTTTCATGCTAGCATGCCATAGCATGTGGTGTTCTTGTGCGAGTCAGCAGTACGTTGTGTGACCTACAGGTGGTAGAGCTGCAGCTTCATGATTAGAAGGTCATCAGCTCAAATCCCACTCCAGCTGTTCCCTTACAGCTGCTGCACAGTCTCAGTCACAAACGGGAACAGTTTGATGACATCACCAGTCACAGGGAGGCCAGTGGGAAGGCCACTCTTCCCCCTCACTTTTAAAAAAGTGCTAATGAGGTGTGTGCCTCGCCTGGCTCTAACCTCACCCGTCTCCCAGCCCCCTTCCCTTTGTCTTTCTCCATCTGCTGTACATCCGTGACACCGCTCTGCACCGGATCACCACTGCTGGATCGCCCCGCTGACCGGAGTCAAACAACAAATCCTGCCACCGCGAGTGTCTAATGACTCACATGCGGCAAAGTAAAAACTCCGCCTGCAGCTCAGCCAGTGAACAGGCTGAACACAAGTTCCTTTAATGCTTTCTTGTCCTTCAGATCTCCTCAGAGCTGCACAGTACGAGACAACCTCCTCATACTGTGATCTTAAAACTGGTGCAGGTGCTCACTGGTTTGTGGGCCATGCTCTCACACACGCATACACACTCACGCACCGGCTCATTATAAATCCACACAACCCTTTTTATTATATAGGGGTGTAACATCACCTACTTCTCCCTCTCTGAAACAAGTCTGAACACCTTGGAAGTTCCTGACCAATGACAGCAACCTGGAAAAAATGGAACTGGTACCGTTTTCCTTCCTGTGGCTTTTCTTGGACCTGTGTGATGTCACAAGTGTTTGGTGATTAGTGGAAGTGGAAACACATGACTCACTATTCTTCTGTGGTCATGTTTCGGCATTACATTAGTCACAGTTTGCTCTCATCTTTACTAGCTTCACATTAACCTTAAGAACAAACCCGTCATGGCTGCCACTAGCTGTAAAAATACTCAGTTTTTCCATAAATCCCTGTGGTTACTGACCTGTCGTCCAGCTAAAGCAAAAATCTGCCATGGTGTTTTGACGCATCTTTACAAGATATTTGTTTCTGTCCGGGGGTTTTCACTGCTGGATGAGGCTTTAAGTTCACAAGTCAATACTAATTATTTTTGTTATTTCACAGACATGAACATTGATATTTAAAAACAGTTGAAGAGAAAAAAGAAAACAATTTTTTTTCATCTCATATGGGATATATACTGTAAACTGTTTCTTCCAGACGTGATGTTCTGTGTTTTTACAAAGCATTTTTTTAATCAGAGTTACTATCCACACAACAAGGCTTCTGGGATGTGAATAAAAAACTCATAAAAAAAAAATAACGACTGCATTTATCAGACGTTGCTTCTGTAGTTAATTCACTTTTCCAGGATGGTAGAAACTGCGAGGTTCTGAACTACAACCATAGTTGAAAGCCGATGCTGTTGCGATGGCACGTGACTTTGAAAACCCACTTCTTTCTTCTTCTTCTTTTTTTTTTCCAAAGGAATCTCTGACAAGACAGAGAGCAGATCCTTTATTTCTAGCAGTTTTGTTTTTCTGTTCAGAAAAGGGAAATCAAAAGACTTTGTTTGCTTTATTGCCCCTCATCAGCATGCAACTGCTTTGGTGCAGGATGGCAGAGGTGGAAATCATGCTCTCTTCCTGTATGTTACTGTGTGTCTTCTACAAAAAAGCTGAGGTGTTTGTACTTTGCTGCTTTAAATTGAAAATAAAAAAAAAGCTTTTTGTGGACTTATAGGAAATAAATATTAAGCATTTCCCTTGTTTTCTTTATGTTTAAATATGATTTAATTGTTCTGATTAACTCAGCAAATGAGCTATTTTCTCTCGTATTGATGGCAAAATGATGTATATTCTGTTGAACTGTACCTCTCATGATAACTAATGCAACAATGAAGACATCAGGATGATCTGCACACAGACTACATCATGGCTTCCCTCAAATCTCTTTAACGTGACTCATTTGACAAATAACAATCAGCTTCCCCTCCTCCTTTCTTGGATCTGTGTCACTGAAAAACTTTTGGACATCTTGCATTGAAGAATATAGAACTGCACAATGTCTCGCTCAGCGCCACAGCTGGACACGAGAGTGAAGTCACAAATTAGCGCTGCCCTCGGTCCATGTTCAAACCAGGAAAAGTCGGAGCGAATGAGGGAAGCCATTCATCACCATGTACGGATGAACGCACATTAACGGTCACCGTGACCCGTGGTTAGTCTCAACAGTAAATTCATGTGACAACACGGTGGTTTCTGCCTGTTTATGGTTTTCAACCTCTAGTTAAAAATTTTGAATCCAGTGAAACAGAGAGTGAACATGTGAGAGGAGGAAAGGGAGAAAGCGAGCGAGAGTGAAGGCGTTTTTGCACCAGAGCGCCAAATGCGCTGCACATTTTTCATTTCCTGCCGAGTTGAAAAGACCAGGTAATTGAAAAGGAGACAATCCAGCAGCCGAGGCTCCACAGATGCCAATGAAAAGCTTTAGAGATATTAGAGTATCACACTTTGGGCCCTGTCTTTGTATTTCTTTCACACGGGGCCTATGGGGAAAAATGGCTCCATAATGACAACACCTGAAAAGTGTTTTCCATCAGGCTCATGCATCATTGTCAGAACAGGAGATGAAACTGTATTGTTTCTCTTTGGATGGGCTGTGTCAGTGGAGAGATGGCAGGCTGCAGAGAGAGAGAGGGAGGAAAGAGAGAGAGAGGGGGCTGGGGGTGGAGGGAGAGAGAAGTACTGTAGTATGTTCTCTAAATGCAAAATACCATTAAGTTGTAATAGAAATCTGATGTTTAACATATTTTCCCATGAAGACCAGACAGTTATGGAATTTTAATCCTTTTTTAAAATGTGCATTTTTCCCCCCGTGGTCGTGATGTGATCATTTATTCTGCTGACTTTCAAGTTTTGTCCTCGGCAAAAATCTGCACAGTTAAAATTCATTATCAAATAATGAATAGCTCAGGAAACATGAATAAGTCAAATGTCACTTTGTGAATTTGTGAAAAATGAAATGGTGACGGGCACAGCTCAAATCTGTATATGAAGTGAATATTGATGTGAACAGGAAAAATCATTTCATCAAAGCCGTCTTGTTTATCACATTTGTTTTGTAATAGGAAAGAAGGTTAAATGCAAATGCAAACAAATTAAATGTATTTGGCCTCATGCGCATGGCTGAGCACTTAACATGCACGCCGTATGAGAATCCTTCATATTTTGGATGGATCTCATTTTTCCAAAGTGGCTGCCCTCCGTCAAGCCTTCCGAGTGGGATTTGTCTAAGATTAATAGTTTTATGATTTATAGGCTGGCAGTGTGTGAGCAGCACCGTGCCTCCAAACAGCCCGATATACAATTATCCAGCGCTCCTGCCCTATATGAATGCCATTTCCCCTGCATCCCTCCTTAAAAGAGACACGGGCCATTTGTCTCCCTAGCTGCCTCCTCACCCTGGCCAGTAATAAGCCATCTGCTGGATCTGAACATGAAAGATTAAAATGATATACAGTATGAAAGCTCTCTATTCAGTTGCTAATGTCCAAGATTCAGGGACGCAGAGGCCAAACCTGTCATCTCTCCCAGGAAGAGGTAATTATCACTCTTCCTCAGAGGGGCGGCCGCTGCCTCTGCCTCAGCTTCACCGAGGACCCCAGCCCCCGTGCCGGCTGTCACCGGCCAAACCTCATTTAGGAGGCCAGAACAATGCCCGGCCAAATGTCTGGCTAATCCTCACAATCCTTTGTATTCATTGAGGGTTGGTCGTATGGGCCTGAGGAGAGGGCCCCGCTGCTCCTGTGTTTGTGCGTGTGTGCTGGTGTGTGTGTGTGTGTGTGGGAGGGCAGGGGGTCAACTTCAAGCCTACAGTGCTACAGGCGAGGCGGGTGATTATTTCACTCGCTGTCATTAAGTCTTCGTTTGTGGCACCGTGTGTGGGGACCTGCACGTGTGTGTGTGTGTGTGTGCGCACAGATCGGTTCGGGGTTAGGCCTTGTAAATAAATGGGAGATTAGAGTGAGACACATTTGTGGTGTGAGTTTGATCTACATCGGAGAAACAGACCAAAGAGGAGAAGTTAAATTGGCCACGTACCACGAGGGGATGCAATGAAGGCAAGACAACTGAACAGAAGAGGCCCACAGCGACCTGTCAAATTGAATTTTATGGTTTTCATTTCAGTGTGTGTTACTGCAGGTGTATTTATTCCCCCCATGGATTGGCTCACATTAAATCGTCAGTGCACTGTCCTGGCAAGGAATGTTTGGAAATAAAGTCACGTTATAGCACGAGGTAATCCTACAGAGACGTATGGTAGATATCATCTCCAGTTAAAGCAAACTTTTGATTTTTATTTATTCAGTTTATAGCAATGGACGAGACAAAGAGCCATAAAATGTTGCAAAGTTATTTCTTGATTAATTTATTCCAGATCACAAAAAAAGATCATTAAACCTAAGGGAGGAGACAGCAACTTTGTCATGTGTCCAATATTTATTGATTGATCACTAATATTTTAATTTTATATTATTGGCATGAGTATATATTTTCTTTAATATATTTTAAAAATATGTAGTAACTGTTGTCTGTTCATGTTCAATAAAAGTGATGTAATTAAGCAAAAATATTTACAGCGCCTTCAGAAATCTCCAGCAAAACCTATCCCAGGACATGGAAACAAAGCTGGCCTGTGCCCGTCTATGTACGTAGTGATTCCAGTACGACATCCCTCTGGAGACTGTGTGAACTTCACTCATTATGTGTACGCTGCCGTTTGGCTTTGAGCTGTGAGCTCTGCTGAGAGAGTAAATTAACGCACCAGGTTAGAGACCGCGGGTCGTGATTTACCTACAGCACCCAGAGCTCATCAAAGTTCAGCCTTCGCAGTTCAGCAAAGAGAGATCCAACAGGGTCCCGTCTGTTCATTGTCTTTACATCCTACCTGAAGCTGCCCACTACCCCCTCCCACCAACCCTGCCTTCTATCTTCCGTCACATGAAGAGGCAGACGTTCATTCTCCTTTTCGTAAGACAAGCCTCAATTATGCATGAAGTCTTCAATTTGACCGTTCAAAGAGGAATGACATGGAATCCAGTGGAGAGCTGTCTTCAGATATATCTGCTGTGGTGACAATGAGAAGCTTAATGCATGTCTGAGTGACTGTCCTGTTCTGTCTCCCACACTCATTCACACTTCTGTGTAACTAAGACTTACAATTAACGTGCAATACCGAGTGCATTCGCTCAAACTTGAACGAGTGGAATGCCACGATACGCCTCCGTGATTTATTTTTACATCTGCCAACTCTGCTGCTGCTGCTGCTGCTGCTGCTGCTGGGCTTCATCATTAGCCGTTCTGAAATAAAGCTGCCTGTAGGACTTCTCTTGAACTCAGATTCCAATCAGCCTGTTGAAGTCCACCGTATCTAAAGGCTGATTAGCGAGCTCAGTCGTCAAAGCTTTGTTTTTGATGTTATTATTGTGGTCCAAATAGTTGGAATCAATATGTTTGGCTCCAAGCTTTATTCCATTTAACATCTTTCCCTGTCTTTGCTGCAGTGCGTGTTTAAATAAAATGTTAAAAAAAAAAAGGTGAGAGAAACAAGACCACCCCAGATGCTGTACATTTCCCTCTGCCATTCTTTTTATTTTTGCCAACTCTACCTCCATGGTGAGACAATACAAGTGAACGTCGCTCCCAGGCCTCCTGAGTGGATTAATGTGACCTTCAATTACCTTCATCATTGACCTTTGTGAAGCTTGTTAACTGCAAAACCCTTAACCCTAAACTCACTGGTCTCACGCTTTAATTGAATTCAAAGAGGGGCAGCAAACACCTAGGAGTCGTCATAACACTGTAAGAGGGGTGAAAAGTGAGTAAGATACAAAATAATAAAGAAATGGGTTAAGGCTACAGTAATTCATTCTGGAAGTTTCCTTTTTTTCCAATTTTGGTGGAGATCAAAGCTTGGTTTCAGGTCTAATTAACCAAACCAATGCAGATCCCAGACCTTCTGGCTGTGGGTAAGGCCTTGGAGGGATCGCTGGCTGAAAATCCACATCAGATTTAAATAATTAATATGACACCTTGAGCTCTGCAGAGAAAGAGGGCCTCCATGTTGGAGTTTAGAACAATGTCACTGCCAAGTGTAATGCTGTTTGTCTCCATGAAAATGAGCAGTGGAGAAAGCGGCCACTCCATTGTACTGCCTTCGTGGCAGATCAGGGGACAGCTCTCTCCTTTGTCATGCTAAGGGAGAGCTTTAAGGAGCTATTGGTAAAGAAGGCCTGCGGCCTTCGCTCCGTTCCAGCCTGGGCTGGGCTGAGGCAAGCTGGGTCTGGCTCTGGGGACTCAGAGCTGAGGTCATTTTATGGTTTTTAATCCTCTTAATCCCCGTTAGAAGGGGCTTGGTGGAGACAAATCCGCTCCCAGAGGTCCTTAGGATTCAAACGCTCCGCTTGAGCAACTGTATCATTTGATAACAACAATGGTGGAGGATAGGGAGAAAGGCAGAGGGACAGACGGGGACAGAAAAAGGAAGGTGGTTAGAAGTCTACATTGTGATTGAGAGATATAGATTTTTATCTTTGCCCTCTGGTTATTAGCACCTCACCTCAATCATTTCTTATTGCACTTGCTTATGCCGATAATGTCACAGTTTGTGTCAAGGTGTAGGTGTTGGTGTGTGATGACAGATGCACACCTAAAAACATTCGGTCTGAATTGAATGCTAATCGGCCTTATGCAGACCGCTCTCGGTGGACAGCAGAGTGGCTCATTTTCATAGCTGAGAGGAACTGAGGGACCAGAGATAATCCAGAGGGCCTATTCAAATTAATACACTCCTGTTAACCTCATCTCAGACAAGCTCTCTTCATTATCACTCAATTAAAACTGAATATATGAACAGGGCTGGGCTGGAGAGGCCTCAGACTGTCTGAGCTGAGTGACCCAACAGTTGTGCCAGGAGGGACAGAGGGAAACCACAGTGGGACAAAAAATCTGATCGGGTGAGCTTGAGTTTAGGGGCTTCTTACAAATTCTTCCTTTTCTTTACCATTATGTGTTTATATAAGATTCCATGTAGAGACGACCACGTTTTGATGACAAGTCGATATCAAGAAATAAGACATTTAGCTCAGATGGATTGGCACTGCAAAACCAATGAATATTGTCCATTGACTTGGGTCGCAAAGGTTTGTGACTTATGGGTCATTGTGAATATGGGACCCCAGAAAAAAAGTTTGGGAAACACTGACCGACACCACAACAAACGAAATCTCAATATTTGTTGCCAAAATATTCAAAATACTACTTTAAAAATTTTATTGCTACGTTGCCAAAAGTGTAACTCTGAATTGGACCTATTGACATAACTGAAATTCCAGGTCTGGAATAGGATCATACCTAGTGCTTAAACAGAGAAACAATGGGCGATAGTAAAAATATTCCATCGCAGACAATGGCCTGGCATCTCTGTCATGTCTAATTGAAAGTGTATGACAGGGGTGGTTAAGTTAAATCACAATTTCCCGAGGCTCGCCGAGGAAACCCAAACATAGTCTTGAACTTTTCTTTTGTACAGAGTGACATGAGGGAACGTGATGCTGTGGTCAGGGAAGAAACCCAAGGCTGCAATGAAAGAGAAGACAAGAAAAATACAGAGGGAGAGAAAGTGACCCAGGAATGTAATTCATGACTTTACAAAGGCCGTCTTTAACAGGAGTTTTCTCCTGTGTTTTTTTTAATTTGGAAATCTTCTATTAAATTAAACAAACCCACTTCTATCAATGCATCACAACATATGCTTGCACTCTCTTCCACTCTTCTGTTTGGGTTGTCTTCCACACATTACCCAGCCATTCTTTCCTGTTAATTTAGCCAGAGTGGAGTATGGGGTCGAGCACCTCCAGCGCTGAGCCCTGGTGTGGGAACAGGCTAGCTGTCTGTGTTCTGCATATAGCCTGCAGCCAAAGACTGAGAAGGAGCGAGCAAAACAACAACCACAAGTCTTGCCTGTCTGCAGAATGCCAGGACTGCTTAGTGGTTGGCAGCCTCAACACACCAGGGGTACACTGCTGTCATTTGCTGTGAAGAAATGCTTGAGTTCCCAAATTCCACTGACAGGGCACATGTTACTTGGAATGAAGAGGGTAAATCACTTCCCCAGTTTGCATATGTAATGTTGGGCTTGGATGATGACAGTCTGAATGTGCTGCTTTCTGACTGAAACCTCCAAGAGAAGTTGAAAAATGGTCCCATCCTTAACCCTGGATGGGTGGGCCAACTGGGAGAAGGTGGTAAAAGTTGGAATAATTCCCCCTCGAGTAAAACTACCCACCCGAGAAAAAATACACTGCGGGACCTGCAGCCAGGTAGTACATCCCAGCAAAGATATTACTTTAAAATAGAAAAATAAAAAAAAATGTACTTATTATCAGGTCCCCAAAAATAGTCTGACAATTAAAGCATTTTATATTGATTTAAATGTATTTGCTTATATGGAAACAGACGTCTGGGCATCATTATGGGAAGAATGGGTAACCTGGAGTATGACTTTGGTTCAAATGTTGTGCTGACTGTTGTTGATCTTGTCTTTTTCAGTTTAGCAGAGTACAGTAACAGCAATCATACTTCAATATCTGGGGAAAAAGTCTCCAAAAAAAAAAAACAACATCCACTGTGGCAAAGTGTGAAAACCAAGAAGTGTCCAGTAAAAGTCAGTTAAAGTTAAACTGTTGAGAGTATCTCAGCAAAAAAAACCCGATTTAGTTATTTCGTTTTCAGTAAATAAATAAAATCCTACCACCATAGTTCCTTATAGATTATTTCTCGATTAGAATTTCTCTTGAACAGTACCATTTAACTATGAACTGTTCTTTGGAGTATTATTCAGTCAGTTAAATAGCCTTTAGTTAGTGATTAGTGAAATATGTAGATGGCTAGGTTAAAACTTTCATATATCATATACATTTTTTTTACTGAATATAATTTGTCTTAGTTCGTCAAGGGGCAGTGACAAAACACAAACAAACAATTAAAATACTGTCAGCACAGAGACAAGTTTTTAAGGAAGGTCTTCATGTGTGCCTTTCTTCAATTGTCGTGTCTATATCACGGCTGTGTTCAACTCAACAGGCTGGGGTTTAATACTGAGTAAGTAAATCAGGTTTCCTGCTCGCTGTTGTGCCGTGGGATTGTTTTAATGTAAACTATTTGCCATCGAATCGGTTGGGAAATACAGCACTACGATTCACAGGAAAGGTCTGACTAAGTACACGTCATAGTTCCTCCTAAAAGACCATGTGTCAGACTTAGCTTTCCATGCTAGTTGAGTCGGGCTTTAGGTGTTACCTCCACCTTCTTTGATTCAGGCTGCGTTCACTATCCCCACATTTGTGTGTAATTTGTGTGTGCCTCATGAATCCCAGTTCAGTTTGAACCCTCGGATTTACTGGAAGTGTAGCTGAGAGCGAAAAACAACTGCGTGCTTGTGTGTGTGTTTATAAATGTATTGATGTGTGTTTGTGTGTGCATTGACAGCCTTTGAGCCAGTTCTCGCCTTAACTAAAAACGCTCAGGGCACAAAGCAGCCTTCCCCCCCTCTGCTCCTGAGCACAGGCCCTGCTCTCGCTCTCTGACAGCAGCTGAAGGTAAGCACCAAAGACATCCTGACACACGCGCGTAAAAGCACTTTTGATGCGGGAAAAATGGACCGCTTTGCAGCGTACAAATAACAGCAAAATGTCAACACAACGAGGCGAGTCCGACGGGAGGCAACAACACAAGCCCAGGTTCAGATGATATTACAGCGAAACAAACATGAGTGTCAACCACCAAAGGCCCTTCACTTGTCTGACTTGAAGGATGGTTTTTGAAATCGTCCTTTTCTCTTGCGTTTGTTCCATCACAAAAAAAAAAAAAAAGGATCATTTTCAGATTATTTGTAAAGAAAAAAACAAGATGAAGAAAAGAATAACAAAAACAACAGTACGCACACAAGTGCAACAGGCGGATTAAAGTCCTGATTCCACACTGACCAAACTTCATAAGTTTTATTTACTAATGTTTTTATCTGATACAAATTCAACTTTCATCTTTTTAAATTTAAGATGATTAAACTTAAACATTTCTTAATTCTGCTGTTAGAGGACGATTAGAGGGAAGGCAGCTTTAACCAAATGATTTGATAAAAAAAGAAAAGAAATAAAAAAGAGTATTTCTCTTGGCCGCTCACATTCTTCTAAGCAGTTATTTCAGTAATTTAAGTCCCTTTATAAACTACAAATAATAAATTACAAAATTGAGGGCTGAATAATTACAGTATTATTATACTGTAATTTAGAGACATTTTGATAAATTGTACATTGTTTTAAACTTAAACTTATCTTTATCTGCATTATCTTTTACTGCATGATGCTGCATCATTGTGTGGTACGGTGTAAAAAAATATTTCAGGATATTTTGTCGTACAACCAAAAAAATGGACATTAATTCAATAATACTTTTTTTTTACACCTTATACTTTCCATCACCCCCTGCCCCCCTTGCTGTCTGCCTCTGCTGGTCTCTCCAGTGAGGTCTGTTTGTTGAAGGTCGAGGGTCAAGGCCTAGTGATGCTCTGGAAGATGAGTGTCTGCTCTAACCCTAGGCTACACCTGTAGGTCAGTGCAGGAGGATGCTAATCCCTCAGCCGCTCACTGGTACTGATGATCTGCATCTGAGACCCTCCCCCCTGGGAGCCAGAGTGACGTGTGTGTGTGTGTGTGTGTGTGTGGTGGGATTTTGGAGGACTGACAGATGAGGCAACAGGGGGGCCAGCAACCCGTGTGTGTTGTGTGCACGTATGTGTTTGTGTGTCCGCTTGTAGCATGCTTGGGGGATGGGAGGAATTAATACATCCTGTGCATGTGTGTTTGCGCGTGTGTGTGTGTGTGTGTGTGTGTGTGTGTGCGTCAGGGTGGAGCTGTCTTTAAAGGATGCTGGGAGGGTAACCGGGCCGTTTTTCTTGGCCTCCACCTTCAGATGGGGCTGGTACACTGACACCTGAGAGGGAATAATTTGTCGCCTATTTACAGCCAGAAATGAAAAGCGGAGGAATGTCTCTCTCTCTCTCTCTCTCTCTCTCTCTCTTCTTCTACCTTGTGCCACAGACAGATGTTTGGCTAAAACCCTTCCCCACATCCACTCCCTCCCCGTCCTACTTTTGGAGACCTTTTAATGGGCTACATATCGTTTGTATATGTATGGAAAGCAGCAGTATCTGTAATTTTACACATCAGGAAAAATCCACGACTACTACAGAGGTACATGGAAACTCGTTTAATTAGCAGAAATTAGCATTAATTAAACCATGGGAAGGGCATCTCAGCTTAGAATTTTATATGATTCCTTTATTTTTTTTTACATTACCTCTACTAGGCCAACGTTTGCAGGCCAAAGATGGTCCACAAGCCTTATTTTCCACAGCCATGCTCTAATTCGACCTGTAATTTTGATTAACATCTGCGACAATTACAAACTTAAAAAATATATAGTTTTTTTAAAAGGAAAATATCAACAAAGCAAATTGAAGGGATAAAACATATCAAGGTTTTTGAATCTAGTTCCATTTTTGCCAATGTGCTACAAAACATGTAGCACATTACAACATAACAAGTTGTAATCAGTGAGACACACATACAGCTAACAAACTATACAACAAGTCACAGTAATAATAATGTTTAGTATTTACCACAAACCAAAGATAATGATTGAGTAAAAAGAGTAGAGAATATTCAGGTTGAAGAGGCTGAAATTTCAGATTTATGTTTATCACTATGAAAATGTTTTATATTAAAACCAAAAAAGTTGCAGACTAATTCATTTGCAGATTTGTCACTAAGTAATTGATTAATCATGGCTGCCCTCTGTTATTACTTATATTGTATTCATTTGGTTCAGAGGGAGAGAGAGAGAGAGAGAGAGAGAGAGATGATTGAGTTTGTCATCTGTCTGCTAAAGTTCATGGTCTCTTTCTCTCCCTCTCTCTGTTTCACTTCCACACCCACGCACGCACACACATAGAGCACACGCGCTAATCATATTTCACCCCAATCACAAAACACACATCCATATTTGACGGTTTATCCCAGGCGGCCATTTCAAATGATTATGTATGTGATTCCAACCACATGGAGTAGAGAGAAAGTGTTTACTCTGCTCATTGAGGCAGTGGATAAGTTGAGAGCAGAAGCTAAGTGTACTACAGTCTGTGGCAGAAGAATAAACATTTTCCTTTATAGCCCCAGGACCCACTTTTCATCTGTCAAGCATGTTTTAATAATTAATTTGTTTAATAGACACACACGCACGCACACGCAGCATCTGCTGGTACAGCTCCCATCCTCCCGTTCAAACGGACGAGCACAGCTGCCACTGTTTGTGCTCCTACTGTACAGCTCTGGAATACAACGTTGTTTTTCTTTTTCTTTTTTTCCCTCCTGTCCCCTGCATCACACAGACAGAACAGGAGTGAGAATGCTGACATACAGTATACAGACACACGCACCCATGCACAAGCTTGTATATTCACACACTCCTGCGCGGGATGCAAACAGGGTTTATGCTAAGGGGTGAAGCCGGGACTACAGGTCCTACTTTCCCTATGTATTTCTCCTTGGTGAGGAGGCCAAATGGGGATTGTGTAAATTAAATACATTTCTTTTTCCGGCAGCAGAGAGAAATGATGCCAGATTAAGCCCATGAATATATACATGGGCCAGGGCTGACCTGTCTCCAGACGCCTGATTTCCCTGGAGGGGTGCTGACATCGTGAGGGGCTCCGGGGGTGTGTAGGTGTATGTGTGAGTATGCATGCGTGTGTGTGTGCTCGTGTGTATATGTGTGTGTGTGTGCAACACAGCGCTCCTCAGACAGAGGTGAGGGGATCTCTTGAACAGGTCCAAATTGAGCTTAATCTCATTCCTCATTGTGCTGGAACAGGAATGAAATTGCACAATTGCACTTTAATCGACGATCGAACACCTCCCTCCCCCCGTCCTCCACCCCCTCCTTTTCCTTTTCCTCCTCCTCTCCTCTTCCCCTCTTTTCATTTCTCTACCCCGCTCTCAGTGAGTCTTTGTGTTCTTGGCCTTAAATTTTCGACACAGGCCCGTCGTCGTGATTACCTCTTAGCCTCTACTTTCTCCTCTTTCCTTTCTGTTCCAGTGGAAGCATCTAATAATGTCTGTTTAAGCAATCAAGAGGTTAATGTGGTTAAGGATAAGGGCAATCTTAAACCAATAAAGGCTGCCCAGATGCTCTGCTTCTCTTTCATTGCACTCATAATCCTGGAAGATTGTGATTTCGGGGAATCTTACGCTTCATCCTTTGCACTGGAGCGCATCTCTATCATGGGCAGGAAGGATTCGGTCAGTCCCCCGAGGTTGATTACACACACACACACACACACACAGTCATTTGTGCCACCCAGGTGCTTTCAATTAAGTAGGAAACCGCTGGTCAGGTTCAAATTAGCCATAGGAAGAACCTATGATTCTCCAAAAGTATAACAAGAAAATAAAACCTAATTTCAAGAGAAAAAATTTAAATGCAACAAAATCTTAAATATAATAATAACTCATTCATTGAGATTGGAAAAAAGGTTCTTTATGTGGCAGATTTACTGCAAACAGATTTTACTCATGAGATTATAGATAAAAGGAGCATCAACCAATGGCTCTGATTGTGTAAACAGGATGTGGTGGTTCATTATTTCAACTAGCCATACATTTTTTTAATCACGATTAATCACAGGTAGCTATGGATAAATCGTGGAGTTACTTGCTAATGAACTAGTCCGAAACTAGTTGCTTTTGTACAATTAAAACTCTCTTTTTTGTTGTTTAATAAAGTTGAGGTGCATTATCCAAGTACAGGTTTAACTTCTACTGCACTTTTTAAATAATCTACTACATTTCTTAGAAGTGGGTTTAACATTTAAAACAAACACTCACTGTGTCCCAATCCACACGGTGCCATCATGTTCAGCAGTTTGCCTTTTTAGCGCTCTCTCTGAGACATTACTGGCTAAGTCAAACAAATCACTGCATCCAGGAGAATTTCCTCTTTTGTTTTGACTGAAACAAGTTCAGTTTACATTTGACTCTGCCCAACTAACACAATTTATGCACAGATTACAGAGATCTGCATCAGCAACCGCACAAAAAAACAAAACAAACTACTAGCTACGGTTGAATGGAGCTCAACCCTTAAGTAAACAGGCTTCAGTGTACTCACTCCTGACGATAGAGGCTGAGAAGCGTGTGCAGGAAGAAAAAGTAAACAGTAAAATGACACTTAACTAGCTCGGAGAATTAATACTGTGTCAAATAAACTAGTCTTTTTAATGGAGCGTGGCTAAAACATCGTTGCCTGCTGTCTGCGGGGATCGAAACGTGTGTATTATAATAACAAAACTATTAGAGAACACATTTTGTTTCCGCTGTAATGTGATGGTTTTACAGCAGGTGATAATGATCTGTGTGCATCACGATGTGAGGCAAACCATAATGAAAGGAAACTACAGTGCGTAAAGAAACATACACACAACTAAGATCTGCCCCTGTTACATATTTAGAGGGGGTGGAGGAGGAGGGGGGGGGGGGGGGGGGGGGGGTTCGGGGGCTTGTAAAATGTGTTGATGATTTGTTGCTCACAGCATTGGTACAAAACAATGCAACAAAGGTTCCCAGGCTGTTGTATCTGGGGTGGATGTACTCATTATGGCCCATAATGAAGGGCCCCTGCTTACCGCTGTGCATCTACTCAGCAACACTGACGACCTACACACACATACGCTCACTTACACACACACACACACACACACACACGCGTGCGTGCATGCATGCATACACAGGCCAGGCCACTGCCAGGCTGTCAAGTCCAAAAATAATTAGGCATCAAAATGAGTTTCCCTGTTTTTTTTTTTCCTCCCCTTGTTCGTTTTATTCATGTGCTGGAACTCGGGAGACTGGCTAATGCAGTTAACATGCTCTCATCATGAATTTTCATTACACCATTACATGGGTACATTACAAGAGCCGGGGAGACTTAACTACAGCGATGGCATCAACATGCACGCACTGAGAGCAAACACACACACACACAAGCGCACACACACAGCTCTCCCCGATGCACAGAAACCCATGCATTTATTCAGATGCACACATGCAGAGGAATAGATGCAGTTTCAGTACACAACAATCACACGATTGGCTATGGTCAGTGTGGTGCTCTTCTGAATTGGTAGCGTCTTATGTGATTTGTAAAATACTGTTGGAAATGTGGTTAAAGGAGTAGTCCTTCAGTTTGACATTTTGTTTTACGAGACTCTTCCGCCATTTTTTCCTCTAAGATCTGTAGAAAACTGTTTTATTTACTTTTGTTTTCTGAGCTGTTTCTGATCTGATCAACAGTCTAATGACACATACATTTTATATGAATCATAATGGAATAACTGTTTATAATGTTTAATTTTAAAACCCATTATAAACTGATCCTTTTAACGCCACAATTTGCTGATTCTCAACTAAACAACCTTTCGACATTACCCCCCCAAAAAACAGTAACTGTATTCATATTTTCTTAACCACTTTATTTTCTTAAGAACACCATAATAATTTTATTCTTGTCTGACATACAAAATATAATTTCATTAATTTATTAGGTAATATTTATGTCCTTGTGTTTATGTTCATTTTTCTTTTTTTGCAACTAGCCACAGTTTGTACGAATGTTTAGCAGTGTTAAATGGATCAGCAGGTGGCAGCACTGCAACTGGACACAGCTGTAATAAGAACAAAAGAAGAAGAAGTGAAAGGGAGAGGAGCGTCATGCGTCAAGTTGTACTATAACGATGCGTATGATACATCTAAAAAATAACTTAAAGGTTGAGTTATTTAAAAATCATTAGGATTTCACTGTACTCACTGACCATCAGATTTAAACTGTGTTTATTACGCCATCTACAGGGAAGGAAGGGAAAACGACATTAACCAACAAAAAACCAAGAAATTCCTGCGGTAAAAATCCAGTCTGTAAACATTCTTATTTTTTGTCATTTACTAAACTAAACTAAATGCATACATGAACACAACAACGCGCTCCTTTTACAGAAACGGTGAATGTGTCAAACGGCAGCAAGGGCCTGTGTGTGTGTGTGTTCATTTGTAAAATGAGGTTTCTCTTGGAATTCTATTGCTGATCTGCTCATGCTCAATTACCCAGAGTCTCTGGGGGCTTAGGGGAGGTAAACAGACATCAGCTGGGCCTAATTTATTTCACTGTCCCACTGCAGCCTGGAATTAAGGCATCCACACTCTCGCTCTCTTTTCCCTTCTCTCACTCTCTCTCTCTCTCTCGCTCTCTCTTTTTCTTTTTTCCTCTCTCTTTGTCTTTCACCAGCAGAGGTGACTGTGGCCCTTTCTTCATTCCTCCGTTCTTCGCCTCCTTCTTTTCTCTCTTCCTTCGTCATGCTTAGTGTATTTATTGATTCTTATGAATAGACTGTCAGTGTAGCTCTTGACCCCATTAGACCCCTGTTAGATCAGACCCCAAACAGTCATAAAAACCAGCCCCGTGTCCCTGGTGGATCGTGTCAATGCTAATGACATGATCAAATAGAAACGTTGTTGGTCAGATTGCCTGTTCAAAAATAAATAAATTAGTTTAAAAAAAGTGTTTATGGTCCAACTAAAACTAAGATGTCTATATATCTACAGCCTCACAATATTACTTTTACTATTAAACTATTAACACAGCCTAATTTTAGCTGCTGTCTTCTGTCAAACTTTATCATCTATTTTTCAAACAAATAAGATCTGAGCTTATAGAATTTACTGAAAATTCACATGTACATATTTATGATTTTCTAGAGTTAATTTTTGTTGTAACAAAAGTGAATATTTACTCTCCACCGCTTGAAAAACTCATCTATACCAACATTGTGATGAATGTTACATTTTATGATAACTCTATAGTACCAACAGATTTGAATTCAAGCACAATATATAAGACATGGGTTGTCACGGGTACAACGTTATGGACGAAACATGCAGAAAAAAGTAAAAGGGACTGAATCTGAGTTGAAGAAAGTGGGATTCTCACCCCCTCTCCTCCCCCTCTGGTGCTCATCTGTCCGCTCACTATACTTCAGAGCTGTCCTGTATGATTGTTTGTCTTCAGAGCGCCGCTGTCTGCCAGACAGGACTGTAGCATTCATGTTAGGAAGCGTCCCTCTCTGTGGTGTGAGGCTGCAATGACAACGTCTGCTATGTTTCCCTCTGATCTCTCCATCAGTGTGAATAAGTGTATTGTCACGCTTCCTCAGACTGTCACTCACTCCTCTGGGGAGAGACTCTCACACTGCTCCTTGTTAGCTCTGCCTGGATGGACGCCTTCAAATGGAAATGCCACAGACACACACATAATGTATAGGTATATTATGTATATATGGTGTATATATATGTGTGTGTGCGTGTGTGTGTGTATGGTCTGAAAAGATAGACAGGGATGCTGATGTAAATGTTGAGGCTCCCTACCCCCACAGTGTCTTTATAGCTTAATGTATTTCATAAAATGTTTATTATACTAACACACACCCTGAGCAGGTGTGTGTCTGCCTGTGTGTGTGTCTGCATATGTAACTGTGTTTTACCATAAAGACTTGATTACACAACATTACAGGACGTTTTAGGGGTTCAGACAGTTGTAGGGTTGATTAAACTGCTGGTTTGTGTGAGGTAGTAGTGTTTAAGATGGGCCTCAGTTGGTAATATTGAAACAGGTTGAAAGCCAATGGTTTCTTCCCCTGAGCAAGATAAAACGCTTGAATAAAGATAATGTCATCATCTGCGTGTTTGTTGACCATAGACATGTGTTTTGTACATATTAAATCCTTGCAGAAAGGCTTTTGTTTTTATGTAAAAACACACAAACCTAAATTTTAAATAATATTTCAATTATGGGCCCATATTACACTTCTAACAAAAGTTTCTTTGAGAATGTCTTTGGGTCTATTATTGACTTTGTTTCTGAGTGTGTATTTTTGTTGTGTATGTGTGTCCTATCCAGACAGGAAGCTACAGAAATATGACACACAGTTCACTGACTGTGTTTGTCCCAGTGGTCTCTCTTTTGTGCCACATCAAAAATATAATAAATACAAAATTATATATATAATTATAAATATACATTATAATCTTTCAGGTGACCAGGACTTCCAAAGTGAACAGTCCTAACAGTTCTTTAAACCCCCTCCAGGTGTTTTTCAGACCAAAACACACCACGGATGGGAATAAAATTCTATTCACATTCAAGAAATTCAAGAATGTACTTAATGTAAAGTTTACAATGTTCTGTAACTGAGAACTGGAAACAGTTTGGTGTCAAAAGTTCAATTGATAGAATTTTCTAGAATTTCAAGTCATCTGGTCTGGTTTGTTCTGAAGGCCTTATTTATTTACAGTTTTGCTGGAGGCCATTTCCTCTTTCCAATTATTTATTTAAATGAACTGATAGTCTCTCTGTTTGTAGGTTCTCCTGTGTGTGTGTGTGTGTGTGTGTGTGTGGTTTTCTTTAGTTTCTCCAGTTTTTTCAACTCAGTCCAAAACAAAAACATTACACAAGTATTTATGCTTTACTATAGTCCCATTTACTTATGTCTCAGTATATGTCATTGTCTTTAGGAAAATTCTTTGATAATTTCAAATATCAATTGCTATAATTTTGCACAAGTTGAACATTCTGTAAACTCTTCGGTTTGTTTTCTAATGTCACTTAAAGAAGAGGAAGTTCCTTCAGCAGAAACTTCCTGCACAAATATGCATGTAGTGACTTTTAGTACTTACTGCTACACACCTGCAATATTACTACAAACACAGATGAAGCAATACTGCTTGGTATTTTGAGAGAAAATGATGCAGTTGATATAGACTAAATGCTCCTCTCTCTCTTCCCCTTGTGCATGGAGGATGAAGCCCTCTCCTTCTCTCTCTCCCCACATTTATGAAAGAGCGGTGTGATCGAGCACCGGGAAGGTGATAACCCTTTTGTTTAGTCTGAGCTCCATCACAGGCTCTGTCAAGGCCAACAGACAAGCAGACAGAGCCGTGACGAGCCCACTAATCTGACAGCTCCTCCACATCACAAAGCAAAGATCAGCCATCACTTCAAAGTGGCGCAAGAGCAAGAGGCAGCCGCGGCGAAAGATTGACGCCACATCTTTGCTCTGCCGGTTCAGCTGGTACTGTATCTTCATAGAGCCTCTGACACGCTGCGCACCAGGGAGCTTCAGAGGCAGGATCCAGGTGGTACAGAAAGGCTGACTGGAGGCATTTCCCTGTGGCAGAGTGGTGAGTTTAAGAGTAACCTGCCTTTAAGACCAGCTCAGAGTACATGAGCGATCAAATGGGTTTTTCTGTATTTGTCCAATCACAGAGCGAGTGGCAGGTGTTTTTCAAAGAGAGTGCTCTTTGTTTTTGGAAATATACTCCGATAAATGAATGAAACAAGTCAATGAAAAACAAGTTACATCTTAATGCAATATAAAACGTTCTTAACTGAATGGTTTATACCTATTTATTTAATTTAAAATATTTAATAAAACCTAATGTGAATTTGGCTGCATTCAAATAATTATTTTTGATTTGCGGGACTTAAACGAAAGTTACATTTTTAAAAGCCTGAGTTACAATAACAGGCTGTCTTCAGAAGGTTTGTGGTGGTGGTGCTTTCACCTTTTTGATAAATGACCTGGAACTTGTGAGATTTCATGTCACAGGCCCAAAATACAGCACCCCAGAGAAATGGATCAGACACAAGAAGTACTGTATATTAACGAGTCCGCCATAGAAGAGTAGAAACTGGTAACCCTAGTGACTATGCAAATGACAATAAAGAAACATACGCTAGGTACAAACAAAGGGGAATCAATGAAGGGCACAATGTAACAGACAAATACACAAATCAAACAATGAACCAACAAAGACAGCAGGAGGGAGAGCGGCACCAGGTGAGAGGAGAGAGACTGATGAACAGGTGATCACAGGGAACAGGGGAGGGTGATGAAACTGATCAACCTCAGAGAAACAGACAGGAGGGCAGAGAGACTGACCGACCTGACATTTGACTCTCCAATTATTTACTTTTATTCAATGCATTCAAAGAATGAAGTTCTTTTGGTCATGTGATTAGGTCAGACAATCACAAGAAAAAACTGGGAAATATTCAGTCCACGATCAACACACCAGTGGAATCCACTGAAAACAAGCAGGAAAAATACTAAGAAACGAATGAGTCAGATGACTTCACCTGTGAACATTAACCTGATTATAATCTTGAATGCAAATTAGAACATGTACGCTCTCGAGTCGTAAATAAGGCATTTCCTACAACGATTTGAGTTGGAGACCGGTCTGGACTGCAGGCAGGCCAGTCAAGAACAAGCAGGACTCATGCACAATGAAATCCTAGTGTTATCTATTGACACAACCAATCCATACTCTTGAAGACCATGCTGTAGGCCACGGGTCACCAACTATATTTGTCACAGGGCCAGAATTTTTCTGGACAGACACCATGGGGACCAAGAAAAAAAATTACACTTTTGTCTAACAGGATGCAAATTTATTTTTAGAGTTATTAGAGTCTCAGTTGTTGTTTTTACCAGTTGCTTTAATAGTGGAATTTTGGATTCCAGTTGAGGGCCGGACTGGACCGGTCAATTCAGCCCGCAGGACGCTAGTTGATGATCATTGCTGTGGGCCGTGGGCCTTGATTTTCCAGTCTTGATACAAGCATGTTACTATTTAATCTGTGAAAATAGGGGTTTGTTTTTATTTCATTTTAGTGAGTGTACCAACTTCTCTGAAAACGGCTTTGGATCGCGGGTGTAAACAATCAACTCTGATCTGTACTGAATCAGGATTGAGTCAACCCGATCTTAAAACTCTCTGTCGTGATGCCTACATGTCAGGCAGCAGGGTCACCAATCAGGTGCTATGTGGGTCACATGTGATCTCCCGCTAACAGATGGTGCTGCCAGCTGTGGAGCTGCCAGTCATCTGACAGGGCACACCCTGCTACCTGCATGCAAACACAGAGTGCGGCATTCATCAAAAAAAAAGAGACAGAACGGCTAAACTATCTGTAATTTATTTGTGATTTAAATACCTCTCCACACACCGGGAGGTTTTCTCCGCTTAATGCTCGGTAATAGGTTTGATGCAAATGTGAGATTTAGGACAGATGGAGTAATGGTCTCGTCGCACTTTGACGTGCCCTCAGTCTATGTAATAATGTAGAACAACACTAATTTGAGAGCGCTGCTTCATCTCTGCATGTTAATCAATAAACTCATTACCTCCATTGCTTAGTAAAGGATTCCCCAGTGACTGCTCACTGATGTAGGTGGAGAAAAAAAAAAGGAAAAGAGAGAACGAGGCAAAGGAAGGAGAGAGAGAGAGAGAGAGAGAGAGAGAGGGTGATTATAATTACAGATTTTAGCAGCCTGTGCCTTAGCATAACCTGCTCATTACAGGGAACGAGTGTGTATGTGTGTGTGTGTGTGTGCGGTCCCGGTTTTGCACTTGTTGTCGGGACCTAACTGACATTTTGCAGACTTTAACTCTCTCCATAATGTAATGAATTAATTTTCAAAATTATACCAAGTCTTAAGTTCAGAATTAGTTCAGTGGAGCTAAGATTAGAAAATGTCTTATGGAAATAAATGTAACTTAATACAGTGTGTGTTTTTGTGTATGTGTGCGTACTCTCTCTCTGTGTGTGTGTGTATGTGTGTATGCACGTGGGCCTCCTACTTTCAACATAGCCCCATAGCCACAACGCTCCCCGACTTTCTGCTCCTGCTCAGAGCCGAGAGCAGCCGACACAAGTGGCCCATTTAGAATATAAACACACAAAAACCTGTTATTTCAATTGACCTTCGTCACATCAAGCTGTCAATGATCTCAGCTCTGTACTCGTCGACGTTTCCTCCTTCTCTTTCTCCAAGGCAGGCTGCATGATAATGAACATTTGGTTTCAGAATGGGTGAGGAGAGAAGGAGGGAAATTATATACCAGGGCATTTAGCCTAACAGTGTTCCTGGTGTAGGTGAGACAGCCAGCAGCGTTTATGGAAATGGACAGAGCTGAGAGAGCCACTGCGGCTCCTGCTGCTGTGTTTTTTGCCCCAAACTCCCAGCAGCGAGGAATTGGAGAGAACTCTGACAGATTGGCTGTTCCTTTGTTAAACGAATCAGCAAACTTTTTTTTTCATTTTTCACCTGATTTAGATTCTCTTTTGTCATTAAACTCAGCCAATCTCCTCTATTTGCTTACGCCTTAAATAAGACGTTGGCGATGCCGCAGCTGTGCCGTATCTGAGAGTCTTAAAAAAAACCCTCTGTCACTTTTGTTGATCTGAAAGTGTGCGTGAGGGAGCGCGCGCATGTGTGCTCTGCGCGTTTGCGGCAGACTGTCAGCGGTTTGTTGATCATTACATTTGTCAGTGTTATGTCGTGGTGTATCTAGCAGGCATCCTTGGCCTGTTTCTGGCTTGTGATTATGAGATGAGAGGTGTTTGTGATTGACTCAGCCATCCACTGTCACTGTACACATCCATTAGCGTAACTCTCCTAGCTGTCAGTGTTTATCCACAAACTGTAGAGGCATCCTATGTGGAAGACTGAAACCAATAATTATGAATAAAAAAAAAAAGAAACTTCTCTTTTACTGCATTCTATCAGAAGTCGTGTCATTCACGCCACAGCCAACACTGATCTATTTTGTGACGGATGACACCGAGTCAGTTGGACGCGGGTCTTCAAGTTAATTGTTTTAGCATGACTGAAGTGATGGCGGAGGCGTCGGGCCGCTAGGTGATTAGAACATGTAACGGTAACGCCCACTCTAACCAGTTATAATCAATGCATTCACACACAAGGAGAGAAGCTCTCATTCACAGCTCTTTGCTTTTTGTTTACTACTGTCAGAGAGTGAATAAAAGGCAAGGTAAATGGTTGTAATGGAAGCTGTATCCGTGCATCCACTCACTTTGAGGTTTTAATGGTGCTTGGTGGTCCCAGTCCAAATCCATTAATATTCCGTTTCATATGGCTAAATGCTGTTAACTGTTTTTAGCAGCAGGAGACAGTCTGCGGGGCCGTCTGTGTTTGTGCTGCCAGCACATCTACAACATCAGGTCAATGGAGTGGGAGCAGCCCTAAATGACTGTGACAGCCAGTTTACAGTCAACTTAGACACTTTTTACTTCTCCATAAAGCTCCATTACTTCTGCAGGCAGCAGGATTCACATTCACTCAGCTCAATCTGGTCCCGGGGAAAACATCGTGTGTTTTACTTCACACTGCCTTCATCTGAATCCTTACTTCTGCACAGATTTTTTTTTTTTTTTTTAAAGGAGCATCTCTTAAAAGTTTTACATATTATAGTAAAACTGGATGTGATTGTTTTACTCCAAGACCAAAAACATTAACATACTAATAATTAGTAATAAAAATTAGTAATAAAATAACATTACGAAGGCAGTTGGTTTTTTTTTTACATTTTTACTTACTTTGATGTACTGCACATATTTTTGGTGTCACCTATTTATCTTTCCTCAGCTGAAATTTTTGTCACATTTTATTGTTCTTCTACCTAGTGCATTAACTTTCCGTTTTTTTTTTTTTTTGTGCAGCTCTCACAGGCGGTCCCTCCACCGGTGGCAGACGTGTTGTTTTCTGCTAAGAAGCTCTGATAAACTGCCCGTCTCTCGCCGGCAGGCAGAGCTCTGATTAAAATGATAAAAATGAAGTTAACTGCCGGTTGTGAGCTCCTTGCTTCCTTCCACAGTCCAAAAACACGCAAAAAGGGAAACAGGTTAATTGGAGGCTGTAGACTTATTCTGGGGGAATGAGATTATCTGTGCATGGTGGCCTGTCTTCAAACCTCCGTCCTTTGATAACCCTGTCCTAAATCCAGTACATGCTGCCATTTGCCAAACAACATTTGGGATTAACTAACTAATTCCTCAAAGAATTAGAAACATAAAACGACAGATAACACTGTGGATATTTGGGGAACAATATTTGATTTGATTTTGTTCATTGTACTTGATTCATTTTATTATTATTTTTAGAAATGTTTGTTTGCATAAAAACATGTCACTTTATATTATTAACATCTAATAATACTCACTATATTAAATCAGCAGTAAACATATCTTCACTGTACTTTTGATGTTAAAATCAGGGACCAGTCACCAGAACCCACTAACTGTCATCATACAGAAATATAATCACTTTTATTTTTTGTCCTAATAGACGTCCAGAATGTTATATTTATAAATGATCTTATGGCCTTGATCATTTAATCACAGTGCAGACGTGGCCAAAGCTAAGCCACCATGCCAATCATGGCACATGGGGAGGTTTCATGTGGAACATGACATCATTTTTAAACTTAGATTTTTTTTCATTTTTTTGGCATGTCAACATGGTAGGACATTCACTCTTCAACGTTAATGGCCAGAGGGAAATACTTCCTCAGAATCTTTATTTTTACAAGATTAGTTCCTGTAGGTTCTTATTTCTGACCAGATAATTGGTTATTGAAAGATAATTAGTTCAAGTTAACCAACTATTTAACTATTTAGCCCAGTGGTTCCAAAAGAGGGGGTTGCCACCCTTCAGCAGCACCAAACTGTTGTATTTACAGGGCAGCAAGACATGCAAATTCATTTTTATTTTTTTCCCCACAGTGGAAAAATAAAGAGCAGGTTTTGTTTTAAAAAAAAAAAATGGAAGCAATGGCTACTGTATGAATATATACATGGTAAGGAAATAGTTTGGAATTACCTGACACTGTCCACTGTCAGTACGGAAATCAACTATACCTGGCCTCCCTTAAAACCAAAAACACAGAGAGCATCCTTTGCATCTCCAGGCTTCAGTGACTGAGTTACTAAAATCCTCTGTCCTTGTTCAGGATTCGTTTGAATTCCACTCTGGGCCCAGTTCAGCGGTTTCTGGGCAGAGGACAGGAAGCTGGCACAGTGGGGACATCTGGACACAAGAGGGGAGCGTCCGCACGAGCAAACTACAGGGACAGGCTTGCCAGAGGAACAGGCCCCCAGATTCTACGCCAGTGTTATGTTAATTTGATTTGTTAATTCAGTGGCCCCTGTTTGAAGGAAATCTGCCACCAACACCTGCCACCGTTTCCAGAGGGAAGAACGCAGATCTGCTGTGACACTGGCTTCATTAAATAAACAAACCAGGGCCCCCGTAACAGCATTTGGTGGAAGGCACCATCAATTCTTATACATTTAGATCACAGCAATTGGAGATGACACTGAGGAGCTACATCCCACTGTTTCACAAACGCACAGGGAGAAGCCTGTATGTGAACGACCGTGTCTCCGTTTCCTCTGCCTCTGACTATTTTCTCCGGCTTTTTGGCTTTTGTCTGTACCATGTTGTTCGCAAATTTCCAGCTTGAGACGGTGCAGAATTGCACTGAATGTATTTTCATTTTGTCTCCCAGCTTCTCTGGCAGAAAAAGATGGCAACTGATGTATTTTTCAGGCCTGGTTCCAAAATCAAAGAGGCTCTTGTGGCCTTTCTGATGCGTCATGTAAATTTTATAAAGTGTGGAGAGGGGAGAGACACAAAAGAGCAACTGCAGCTCTGGAAAGCCTAATGTCTGTTTGCCTTTAAAATCTGACGGCTCGTCTTTGCAACTGTCTTTCTCACTTCTCCTCCACTTACCCTCTCCTCTGTGGATCAAGGCCGGTCAAGGAGATTCTCACCACAGGGCCCGATGTCAGACAGAATGCGTAGATGTGTGTGGATGTCAGAGCTGAGAAAGAGCGGCGAGCGAGGACGGACCCAGGCTCAGTCCTGGCGTTAGATGCGTACTTGCTCGGCAACAAGGGATATTTTCTACAAACTCATGTCATTAGGATGACCTGTGCATAAATATGTGTGTTAAAAACAAACATTTCTGCCTAGTTATGTTGCTGCAGGGGGTTTCAGGCGCTAACATTTTCTCCTCAGCTGCGGTCCTGGCAGTTCCCGTACCGACCATGTCCTTTTCTGATGATTTGATTGGCTGAACGAGCATATGTTCTCCACAGCATCATAAAGTTCAATTACATGTGTTGTAATGTAATTGAGTGGCCATGTGTGTGTGTTTGCGTGTGTGTATTTTGTGAGTGTGAAATCTTAGTTTAACTCATGTTATAGGAACTGACTGTAACTAAAAAAAATCAGCAAAGAAAAAAAATATTCAACATCAATGTCAACAGTTCATGTGTGTGACATTTTTATGCTAGTTGCCAAATGTTCTCGTCTGCCCTGGGATGTTTACTGCTAAATATTGATAGACATCTGGAGTGGTACTCATCCAGTGTCAAACTCTGGTGTGCAGCTGCAGAAGACACAGCCCTATTCTTACTACACACACACACACACACACACACACACACACACACGTCAACAGTCACACCTGGTGCGATGTGGTTGTCATCCGTGCAAATCAAATGTCTGCGAAACAAAAATTAAATCTTTTAAGGTCAGGAGATGTTTCATCCTCATCTGAGTTCTACCAAAAAAATATTCTGATTGGATGATTTTTTTGATGTACACATTAGGGCTGCACGGTACTAAAAAAATTCAATGATAATTTAATTTAAAAAAAATCAGTTTATTCTTCCAGTCTTTTTAAATCTCATTTAGGCATTTTGGCCTAATGCAGCCTGCAGCAACCACACACTGACGTCTCAGCTGATTCATGCTCCACTGACCATCACCATGTCTGCCCTGTTGTCCAGAGTGGCTGTGGGTCAGTTCAGATCTCAGCACTAACTCCAGGTTTGACGCTTCAGTTTGGAGGATGTTCAGCTACTGCACTGCTTTACTGCTGAAACTCACGAGTCCTCTAGTTCTGCTCTGACCTTTGGTCTGTTGGACTGTAGGACTGTCTTGACCCATTATGGGCTCAACCATCTAATGTGTGTCATATAAAAAAACTTGACACGTGACTGAGAAGTTTAAATCTGGCATTTTTCTGGCAAGAACCAAACCGTCATGCAAATGTGAACATGTTAGCCCTGATGCTAAAGATGCTGAACACAATCAAATTTTTCAATTTCTATAACTAAGCTAACCTGTACGCCGCAAATGCATAGAAAAGAACATATTTGATTTCAGCAGCAAGTCTCTTTTTCGTCTCCTCTCGGCAAAAAACAAACACAAAACACAGAGACCTTCTCTTCTCCTGCCGTTGAAGTTGCATTGTTTTTGTTTGTGATCTAGTGCAGTGAGAAGGGAAGAAGGCCTGACGTTTGAGAGAAAGGCAAATTCAGGATAAACTGTCGAAATGCATCAGCCGGACTGACAGAGTTGCAGCTGTTCTGTTTTCACAACACTGCTCTTCATGTCAGAGAGAGACGCACGCACCAGGGTCAGAATGGAAACATGTGTTGTACCAGCTCCATACAGGGAATAATCCTCCATCTTATTAGGAAGGAAAACTCGGAGAACACCACACTGGGGTTTACTACACCCACAAAAGATGTACATACAGGAGGGAGAGAAAAAAAGACAAGGCTCTTTTGTCTTTTGGTAATTATTCACGCCTGGGAGGGATGCTCTCTCTCTCTCTCTCTCTCTCTCTCTCTCTCTCGTGTTTTGACACATGTACAGGTACGACGGTGCAGTCGGTGGCTGCATCTGCATGTTGTAAGATTTGTGTTTGTCTCCGTCTGAGGTTTTGTAATTGCAGAGAAATAGCAGATAAACGCACAAATTTGTCTTTGTCTGTGTCAATACGTGTGTGTGTTTTTATGTGGCTTTCAGGCAGACAAGAGGTGTCCATCAGTGTCTGTGCACGTGGGCGACGGCGCAGCCATTGAGCCAGCAGCTTTTCTCCACAGTCCAAATCAAAGGCAGGAAGGAAGCAGAACAATGAAGCCAGCGGTTGGAGCTGATGGCCTCTTTAAATCCACCACACACAACAGCAGCCGCTCGGTGACGATTCTGCTCCGCGCTCTAATCGCTTCAAATGAAGTCATGAAGGCGATGTGGCGCAGCCAGCCCGAGCTCCCCTGTTCGGCAAAGGTGCAGCAGCACTTGTTTGTGCAGAATGTCTAGCAATTAAAAATAATTGGGAAGCAGGTTTGCCCGGAAATCTTCCAAGAGTGCCAGTTATGATCTAATGAAGCTTCATTAGGCATGCTGAAAGCTGAGAGCGCCATATGACAACGGCAATTAGGAAGGATCATAGGCAAAAAAAAAAAAAAAAAAAAATCATTAGAAAATAGCTTGGCCAAGATAAGACTTTTCACTTAATGACCAATTCATTAGCTAATTGATTTGTTATTAGGTACAGGCAGAGACGACTGTTTGGGGCACTGGTGCTGGTAATTAACAACATTTAAGCCATTAGTCGATCGCTTCATTTTCCAGGAAAACAACTTTGGAGAGGAGCGAAGCTGCCTTTGGGTTATTTGCTTCTTGCTCTTTTGCTAGGTTATCTCTTTAATATCAAGAGGAAATCTTTTCACAGCTAGGGGCTTATTAACATGCACTAATACGCACTGATTACCATTTCACTTAATGTGCACTTTGGTGTGTAACCTGGATACATCCTGGGATGGATGGAGGGCTGGATGAATGGGTTTTTACTAAACACACTGACAAACTGTTAATTCACTCCATTTCTATTTAAACTAAAACTAAAAAATAGTTAAAACTAAAATATCAATTTAAATGTTTCATTTTAAAACTTAAACCTAAATCTTTTTTTTTTAAAGGTACACCAGACTATGGCCCGTGGGCCAGATACGGCACGCTGGGCTTGCTAATATGGTCCACCAAACCCTCATATAAGTTCTGGTAAAGACTAATGTCAGTCTGTGTGTTTCATGCATTTCAACAAAAGGAACGTGTATACCACTTCTTGTACATGTTATTGTGGTTATTTCACACAGCATTCTACATCCAACCAATACATAACGTCAATTTTGAACTTAATTTTGGCCCGTGAGCCATAATGTTTGCCCACCTCTGCCCTACACTGAGAGACAAATTATTAGCCATAAAATATACTGTGTGTCTGCTACAACAAATATAATACATAATGTTACATAATTGATTCTAACACAGATTATGTTGTACACCTTAGATTACCTCAGTACACCTGCAGTGACATCTGTGCTGCCCACTCGATAGCCTTAGATTAGCTGTTAGCTCTCTTACTGCTGACGCTGCTGTGGTCGTTCCCTCCATCAGACCGGAGTCAAAGCAAGGATGGATGGATGAGTAGTGACAGGTGCTCCCTGCCTACAGCAGCTCACTGACTCTCAACTGGCAGATTAAAATAATGACAGTCTGTGGATGGAGCACACCACGCTGCCCACTTTGTTACCACAGAGAACAAAGGTGAAGAAACCCTCATTTAGAGCTACTTTAAAGACGGCACTCGACCGCCTGGGCCGCACCTCTGTTGGTAAACCAGAAGATTTAGCGCTGACACTCGGACAAAGAACATTTGGACAGCAGGTCTTATTCTTGTCTGTCTCCTTCCCACTTGTCCACCTGCATGTGACTGCTCTCCTTCTTTCAGTTCTAAAAATTCCTCATGTCTCCTTCATGTGCCAGTGCAGTGAGCGTCCAGCGGACGGTCGGGATGTCAGAGCTGAGCCATAACCCTAATAAGTCAAATATATAGCATGCCACTCTCACCTGCGCTCTGGGTCTCAATGCCACATGTGCCTGGCTGTGCTGTGAGGTTCCTCAATAAGAGGACTGCAGTTTGACTGCAGTGGCTGGAGCTCTGGCCTCTGCCTCAGTTGGAGGACATGAGGGAGTCAAAGGGAAGCCATGATGGACGTGTATATAATGAGAGAGAAGAAGTGATCTGGGCCTTCACTGGCTGCCTTTAGCCAAAAGGCACTGCCTGTGGCACATGCTGGCTCAGGATTATGGCTGAATGCACGTTTCACATACAAACACACCCACATATATATACATACATACATACGTGTGGGTCTGTGGTCATGTTACATGTGTGCTGAAGGCGGTGCACAAGAAATCATGATCACAGTTCAATAATTTATGTAGAGAAATCAAGTCAAAAATATGTGTAACCGACAGATTCCTACCCAGAAAGATGACATGCTTTTATAAATAAAACTATAAATAAAAAAGATTTATTCATCTGCTAGAGCTCAGTCCTGTTTGGGGTTCTGGGAGTCATCGGGTGAGGGCAGGAGACAAACGACTATTCATATTTACTTTAATACTGATGGATGCACAAGGAGATGCAAAACAACAACAACAACAAAAAACTTGAATGAACCTGCGACCTTCTTGCTGTAAGGCAAGAGCAGTAACCACTTCTCCACTGTGTAGCAAAAATTAAAGGTATTTCAGCAAAGTATTAGTAAAACAAACTAGTACACTTCCATTATTTATACCATCAGTTTAGTCCCAATAAACTGTATTGGTCTGAATCTAATTGTACAGATTCTGTTTATAACAAACTCCCACACATACAGTACATACAACACAGGTGCTAATCAGCAGCTCTTTACATTCATTTATAATTATCATAATGTACATTTTAACAAACTGGTTTCAATTTTTTTTCTCTGTTTCCTTTCCTTTCTCTCACACCTCCTTTCTCCCTCTCCATCTCACCTCTCCCCTCCGTCTGTGCAGGGCCTTTGCTTTTGTTAATTAATTCTAATGAAGTCGTCTATCAAGAAGTCCTCTTTGCTCCGCGTCACAACATAAATCACTCCCAGAGGAACATGCTAGCACTCTGTTTCTAATGTTTCAGTGAACACAAAAAGACAGTCTCTCTCTCTTGCTCTCTCTCTCACTCTTTTTGACTCACTCTCTATCTTTCCAGTCCACTTTTTAATTGCGTGATTGAAAATGTGTAGCATCACTCCATAAAGGCTGCTCTGCCTTAAATGGCCACAACCCAGGAAGCTGACACAAGAGGGATCCCTCACACACACACACACACTCACACACACTTGGCCATGTTGGTCTCTGACGTTGTTAACATGTCTATGGGATGGGTTTCCTTCACTAAGAGGGAACTTGAGCCGTCTACACATTTACGACATTCATTTCTATTACAGGCTGCAGCTGACTTAACACTGCTCAACATGGGCTCTATCTGCTCCCACGAACCACGCACATAATCATTTGGAAAATGGACAACTTCAAAGGATTTGGAAACCTCATTTCCAGAATGGTGTTCAGTCTTACTCCATAGCAGTTACAACTAAAATGTCAAATATGGGAAATCACTTGAACTTTTGTTGAACTCTTGGTAAAAACAAACAAACAAACAAAAAAATTACTTATTTTATGAGAGTTACATCCTGGGACATGTCGCAGAATTAGATTCAAGATATCTACCAAAGGTTTAGTCATTGCAGAGAGGAAATGGTTTTGCACCAAACTTTGCAAGACATTCCCAGCTATCATTTATGCCAAAAATATCATAGAAAGTCAGGTCAGCAAGAACAGGAACTGTTCATGAATATGCATGATTTGTGGAAGAAAACCAACAAACTCCCTTAGCCATCAGTCTTAAGTCTTCTATACCAAATCTCTCTATCAATCAAAGTGCACAGTGATCGTCCTCCCAGGAAATCAACGGTTAACTATTATCATACTTTATTTCTCTTCATCCCAAATTTTCACGGACACATTTAAGGTGCTAATTTTCAACCAAAATATTTGTGTTATATCAGATTACATAATAAGTGAAAATAAATAAATATGATTAATTATTATATCGTTATCATATATTTAAATGTACTTATTGTAAGGAAGTGATTAAATGCTTTTGTGGCTGTTTAAATAAAATTAGCACTACAGTGTCAAATCTCAGATTAAGCAAAGAAATTAAGACAATATCATCATTTTAGGTTGGCGGGCCGTGTCCCCTCCGCCGACGGTGATGCAAACCTGTTGTAACACTGTGTGAAACCAAAAAGGCCAGACACATCTAAATAATTTATAAATGATACATCTTGTTAGCCTTGACTCCCAGGTTTGGTTGTCTTCTCCTGCACCAAATGATCAATGTCCTCCCATTATCCTCATGCACTCTTTTCACTTCCATTCCCAATTCTCCCCGCCTCTCCCCAGGTCTTTCATGTTGCCCTCTGGGAGCCAAACAAAACATGGTTTTCTACTGCAAATAAGGAGCTAAAACACCATGTGATCAGTCATGAATTATTTGAACACTATTGATTCGTATAAATTGTTGCATTCCCTGGAGTATTTGAGCAAGAACAACAGTTTCTTTGCTGGGTCTTGAGGAAAATGCTCCTTTTTTCAGGCGTAAATAAAAGGAAATGATTATGGGGAGTAATTATTGAGTAGATTTAACCCCACTATCACACTGGAGCTTGTTATGGAGAGAGAAAGGAGGAGGAAAAAAAGCAGAAGGTGTTTGATTTTCTCAAGCATTGTCAGTGGATTACTGCATTTTCTCGGCAAAATCTCACTCCTTTTAATGGTATAATTTCAGTTTTCATGCCTTGTTCCACACTTTAACAAGAGGCCCCGGTGCCCTGTGGGTAGACAGCAGTTGGAAAAAAAACAAAGAAGAAAAATAACAATCCAAAAAGGAGAACTAACATATTCCCAAAACATCTTATTTGAGCAGGAGCTAATGTTTAGCACATTCTTCTATTTTTTTCATTGTTTTTTTTTTTTTTTTTGCCCCGAAAGCTTCATTTAGATTGCAGACGAGGCTTTTGAAAACACAGATCTGCCAGGAGTCTCTGTGGACCGCTGGAGCCCTGGAAGAGGACCTAAATGAAGGCACCAGACAATGTAACAAACCACGAGGTCCCTGCACCCCACAGACAAGCCAGAGGACTCTAATAAACAAACACACTCTCACACTGTCATTAACGTGGCTGTAGGTCATAATGCTCCTCTGCCTTACAAAAAGAACGAGAGTTCCATTTTTTTCCCGCACCAGGGGAAAGATCCAATTTTCTGCTCCACATGTGTGCAGCATCCCCTCACTCAGTGCTGAATCAGATTCAAGTGTATATCACTTTATTGCATTTTCTTTTACACTGCTGCTCCATTCTCCCTATAGAATGAAATGATGATATTTGAAGATATGCTGCTTCTCTTAAAGGAGCTTCACAGGCAGGAGAAATTACAGAAGAATTGGAGGTGCAGCAGTCACCTTTCAAGGTAAAAAAAGAAAGAAAAAAAATATATAAGTCACTTTCTTTTCTGTCTTTGCAGAAACTTTAAGATTTAGCCTATATACTTTCTTTTCTGTCTTTGCAGAGTCTTTGCAGAAACTTTAAGATTTAGCCAATCAGACGCTGCGTCTCATATGTCGTGATTTTCCTGTGAAATACAGACAATTCCTGAATGTTTCTCAACATTTTACACACGACTTAAAAGCTTCCCTCACGGTTCCAGGGAATTCTTGGAAATCTTCCAGAAGCTGAGACCTGCATTTAGGATCATCCATCCCTCACATGAGGGATTAGTCTGGCAGAGAGGGAACAGGTTGACGCACACTGAGTTACGTGTTGGAGTGAGGAACTTTCTCTGCCTCGTCGTCTGTGGATCTTTCCACTCATTTTTAAATTCTTATCAACAAGCGCTGCTGCAGCTCACTGCTAATATTTAACATTTCGTAAAAATCTCTAAAGGCAACACATACACACACACACACACACACACACATACACACATACTACAAGTCTAATTCACTCATTTCTTTGCATTGCTTACAGGACCAGTCCCCTCACTTCCACACTGTTCCTGCATCCCCCTCCCATTCACCACCCCTCCACATCCTTCCCTCGCTCTCTCGCTCTCTCTTCCCCTCTCCCTCTCTCTCTCTCCTCCTCCCTGCTCTCATGAAGCTGCAGCACAGACTCATTTAAGTCTGCTGATGTCTTGATAATGTTCCAAGGCCATCACAAGCAGGTAGAGAAGGGATTCCTCAGCTCCTCTAATCATCTGTAAATGGACGATGAGGGACATGAGTACTGTCTCGTGGACAGTAAAAGAGAAAGTGCTTGGCACCTACTATGGTACTAATACTACTGCTGCTACAGCAGCTCCGTGAGCACTACACGCATACTTCACTGGCACCTATACACAACTGATGGGATACACTAGTACACATACATACATACAGATAAATATATACAAATACATATATAAATATATACAAATAAATATACATATATGTATACGTATACCAATACACATATAAACTTGTGAACAAATAAAATATATTTAGTATATATTATATATATTTAACTTAGCATGTGAAAGTGTTATTAATAATTCTTAATACGTGATATAAAACATGAAATAAAAACATGAATGGCTGCTGAAGTTGCTGTTGTAAGTAATTTTACAAAATACATTAACAAAGTAGTAGATTTTTGTGTAACTTTAATTTTTGGGTTTATACATAAAGGATTTAATCAATATTTATATTATTATTATTTTAAAAAAATTAACAACAACAATATAATAATAATAATAATAATAATAATAATAATAATAATAATAATAATTTGGCTTTTTTCAGGGCACAGTTCCACGCTGTTTTACGCCGCCAGGTTGCTCCACTCTGGATAAGACAACATCCACGAGCCGTGTAATAAACAAACCTGTCAATAATTAAAAATAAATAAATAAATACCACGCTACGCTTTGCGCTGGTGCAGCAGTAGTGACGGGCGGGGTGGTAGTGACAGTGTTCGTGGGGAATGAGCGCAAAGAGTGAGAATATGACGTGGTGCCCTTTAAGAGTGTTTTTGGGCCATTAAAAGTGTAACGACAGACACACAACTTCAGCAGCTGCAGCGGCGGCAGCGGCGTCCGTGCGTAAACAGCATCCCTGCTGGATTCCGTCTGATGTTCCTCCAGGCTGCTGCTGATTGGACACCAAAAGATTCAAGAGCAAGCGTTTACAGGCGTGAACATCACAACCAATGGAGACGATGAAGCAGAAAGATGCCATTTTTAAAAAACTACCACACTTGATTAAATGTTAGAATTAAAATCTAAAGATGCACGATGTGTTACGTTTTAAATCTATTCTCTGCGTGAAAGACGGATTCATTTTTCTACTCTTCATCTTATCTAAATTTTCTTCCTTCAAATTCTCAAAAACGTCAGGTCTTATAATTAAATAAATGGAAATAAATATATTTGTTTCATGTGATTGCTTTGTTTTATATATATATATTTTACTTTTTGTGTGTTTTTAAATATATGCAAAATCGTACAACATTTTAACGCATTAAAATAAATAGTTATAAACCGGATATTTTGTGTCAAAGTTCAGAGGATCGTGTGCGAGCCAGACAAACGCTATAATTTTATTTTATGTCAAAGACTGTTGGATTTGAGGATTATTTCGTTACACACATATAAGCTCCCTTTTGTAAAAGGAAAAAAATCCACTTTTATTATGGGGTGCCATGGAGGCACACGACATGGGAGCGCAGATTTGCGTCTTAAAGAGGATTTAGGTCTATTAACGACAAAAGGCGCAGTTCGTGGCACAGGGGAGAGACCTCGACGTGTGCGTCAGCCGCGGTGATGTGAAGCCGGGCGCACTGATAAATGGAGAGACATCAAACCCAGTCATTATGGTGCTGAGATATGAGACTTTCAGAGTGGCGGCGGCCCGCTCTGGGCGGCGAACCCAGGGGATCTCTCTCCTCCTTCTCCTCCTTTTCTCCTTCTTCTCCTTCTCCTTCCCCGGGCCTTTTGTGTTTGTGTGCTGGACTGATGAGCGTCTTTGGATAACGCACAGCCATTATGTTACCAGGCTGTGCACTTATTCCCATGAAAATGCTGTAAATAGAGGGAGTACATGCCCCCCCCCCCCCCCCCACCCTCTCCACTGCTGATACACGTATTGATTGCAGCTCATATTTGTAACCGTAAACCACAGAGGATCACATGTGAATACTCTGAAGGGAGTCGATTTTTTAAAATAACAGCCAAATATTAATTACAGTGATGTTAATTAAAAATGTATTGCTTTGGAGTGTTTGCCATTTTTCATTATATATATTTTTTAATTTGTACAGAAAGTTTCCTTTATTCTCAGAGGTAAATATATATAAATATAAATAAAAGTTTCTTGCTAGAATTTGTTTTATTTTTTCCCCAGCTAATACATATTTGATTTTTATTTTGATTATTAAAAATATAAAAGTATTATCATC
Source organism: Cynoglossus semilaevis (assembly GCF_000523025.1). Classification (NCBI taxonomy): domain Eukaryota; kingdom Metazoa; phylum Chordata; class Actinopteri; order Pleuronectiformes; family Cynoglossidae; genus Cynoglossus; species Cynoglossus semilaevis. Next base: position 5,496,906 of record NC_024322.1, on the reverse strand, counting down.
GTATTTGGATTGTTACAGAATAAACGCCCCAAGTCTGAAAATATCTGGATTATTCTGCACAGATTAGCCGTTAAATCAATTTAAGAAACAATAAAGTTTACGTCCACAGGGCGACCTCACAGAAACGTGCCTCTCCTGATCGTGTTAATTAATTTTTCTCAGAATAAATCAGTCATGGAGGCGGCAGCAGCAGCAGCCTCCACACACGAACACACGCACACACGCACGGGCTGAGCCACCGGTGGGCATTTTTAATGACCCCGTAATTCAATTAACCGCCTCCATCAGCTCCATCATTGATTTGTGGAAGAAGGGGGAGAGGGAGAGGTGGAGGGGAGGTGGGGTGGGGGGGGGACGCTGGTGAAAGTTGAATTCTGCAAAGTCGAAGCGGCCTGTAATTGCTCAAGACACAGATCGGAGAGAAGATGGGGGGTAGTAGTAGTGGTGGTGGTGGTGATGGGGGGGGGGGCCGGGCTGAGGTGGCCATGTATAAATAGTGTGCACTCAAATACACAGTCACAACAGCAGGAGTGATCTCACCTCCCTTCTTCTCCACCCCTCCTATCTGCTGCTGCTGCTGCTGCTGCACAGCCATCCAAACCAGACCAGAGCGGAGCAGAGCGCACACCCGGAGTGTGCATCAGCACAGACGGTAACGTTCACGGTGGATTTTCCTCCTCCTCCTCCTTCTCCTCTTCTTCCTCTCCCCCCTCCACCACAAAGGCTGGACCACTACTACCGCTGCTGCTGAGCCGCCGAGCCCGACAACATGGAAGAACTGACGGCATTCGTGTCGAAATCTTTCGATTCCAAAACCAAGGAGAGCAACAAGGAGGCGATCACGTACAGGGAAGTTTTGGAGAGCGGCTTGACGAGGGCGCGGGAGCTGGGCAGCCCAGAGACAAACCTGCAGGACATAACGGAGAGCAACCACTGCCCGGTGCATCTGTTCAAGGACCACGTCGAGCTGGAAAAGGAGAAACTCAAGGACTTTAATGTTTCCAGGGCGACAGACGGTAAGAAGGGACTTTTCACGGTTTCTTTCTAAATGTAGTGGTTCATGTTTTCTCACAATGTCTCAAGTTCACTTGTTTGTCTCCTCTGTGCCCCAGTCCACGCGTAAAATGGGGACGTTTTACGACAATGTTGAAAGAATAGTTTTAACGCAGCATTATGTTGTTATAAATGACTATTTTATAAAATCAGAAGGCGGGCCTAGACTGTGGCCGTGAGGCTTTAACTGTTTCATGGTTGTTTTCAGTCACTCAGCCTTCACTTAAAAGAAAATAAATATAACAATATATATGTTTGTCCTAAATTAATCATAATAGTAAACTTTTTTACAAATATGTTCTGAAAATATTTGTATATATAAATATTTTTTACTTTACTGCCAGACGGTAAAAGAGACATAATTAAAAAATGATATTCTATCAAACGATATAAATTATCTAAGTATTACTAAAATAAAATAAATTAGCAATATAAGAACGACAAAAACAAATTGTGTCGTTGGTAACAATATTTAAAATATGTGTTATATTCGTGTACTGTGACCAAAGAAATTAGGAAAGGCTTCAGAATAATACATTTATATACACATTGTTTGTTTATTTATATTAAATAGAAATAAATCTAATTATGTTTTCATCATCTTATAATTGAACATGTTAAAAAGGTAGTCCTTTTTAACATACTTGTTTTAGCATAACGAAAAGTAGACTGCAGTGTGTACACGGTTTTATTCTAGAAATTAAAAAAATAAATTTGAATAATTTCTGAGGGCTGTTTATAACTTTTTATCCTATATTGTTTTCATACGTTACAATAAACATGATCTTGTGTTGTGTTGTGTTTCCTTTATATATATATATATATAAAGGAAACACACACACACACACACACATATATATAATTTTAGGTGAAAAATACCTTTTTAGTTAACAGAGTGCCACCAATAGAACTGCGACTAAAATGTGCGTCATTGCAGCATTAATATCCACGACAGATTGATGTTATCACTATTTTATAGTGACAACCGGTTGGACTTTTAAAGTATATCTAGATTTATAAAGATAAGTTGAAAAACCTCGGGAGAAAAAAAATATGACATACATTGAATTATTTACCATTTAAATGTATGTCATTTTAGCTCGTACTTTACTGTGGATTTTTTATTTAATCGTATGAGGTTCACATGGTCTGGACACAGGGTTTTGCGGCAGCGCTGACACAACACTCAGAGTTATGGAGGCTGGAAAGGTGGAAATGTTGATGTTGAAGAATTATTTGTATTTGTGTCTGTGTGTGAGTGTGTGTGTTGGGCCTAAGGCCCCTGTAAGTTACTGGCCCCACGCAACAGTAGGAGGGAATAAGCGTAAACGCGTCCTTTCCAGCGTGTGCGTAATTACGCGTGTCATCCGACTGAACACTAGTTAAATGTCCAGAGTCTTAACGCCGTCTTCTCTTCCCGCCTCTCCCCAAACATGGACGGTTTAACAGGGATATACGAGTGTAAGGAGAAGAAGGAGGACGTGAAGTCGGAGGACGAGGACGCACAGGGCAAACTGAAGCAGCGGAGGAGTCGCACTAACTTCACCCTGGAGCAGCTCAACGAGCTGGAGCGGCTCTTCGACGAGACGCACTATCCGGACGCGTTCATGAGAGAGGAGCTGAGTCAGAGGCTGGGACTGTCCGAGGCCAGAGTGCAGGTAGGAACGTTCTCCCATGGTTCTCTGTTACGGTGGTTCTATGATGCCTTGGAGTCAGTGGCAGCTTTGGTGGAGCCACGGATGTATATAACTGGTGCACAGGCACCTGTCAGTTTACTCCCTGGGCAAAATACACATTATATTTATTTATTCAATTAATTTGGTTTTCCAATTTTATATTTACGCTTAAAAAAACCCACATATTTGCAGACGATAAGGATGATACATAGTATCCATAAACAACAAAGACGTTTGTTTTACTAATATTAAATATATATTATAATATAATATTATGGCCCCGAAAACTACACTGTGAAGTACTTCTTTGGTTATATATATATATTATATTTATTTTTTTATTAATTTACAATACAAAAGTAAAATAAAACAAATGAACACAGTTTAAAATAAGAAAAAATTTAGAATTAAATGCTCCACAAATTAGAGATATAAATAAACCTTATTACCTGTACTCCTTAAAGCTCTTCCATCTAATACCTTTATTTGACCAATTTTTTAATCATTATTATATTTTAAATAATTTCATTTTCACAAATTGACAACGTGTAAAAAGCTTTTATGCATTTGTCTTTTGTGTTTATTGGCCTTCACCATAGAACCCTTTTATAAAGCCAACATTTTTAAGAGCTCATTAGTCATCCAAAGGTTGACCATAAAACTGCAGACATCTGATTACGTCTTTGCTGCTGCGAAACAGTCTAAAATATGTCTGGATCTAGTCTCCGGGTGTTTATTTTCAAAAATCTCTGGTCCTTTAAGTTTATTTCTGTTTATTTCTGTTTGTTTTTTTAAATCGCAGGAATGTGATCAAGTCAAAATCAGGTTGAATACGATTGGTTTTAAATCAGGTTTTAGAACATTTATACCAGTTTAAAACAAAACCTTAAAACAGGTGAATCTGTGCGTTCATATAGCAGCAGGCCTGCAGCCTATACACCTATACATCCCAATATCATTGTAGGGGAGAGTGGGTGAGTGTGGGGGAGTCAAAAAAAAAAATCCAACCAGTGATTAAAATGAATGAAGAGCCTGAATGGCTGCTCCGGGGGACGCGCTCTTATGTCAACTCGTATCCCTCCTCATTTTCTTTGTAATATCCTGCCATAGGCTTGATGTAGTGTCCCCATAAAAACACATTAGAAATAACTCAATTCTAGCCCAACTCTGCTGCTGTTCACTATCTAATCGGATGAATAAAAGCCACCGCAGAGCTTTATAAGCTCCATCCACTCCCATTCCCAGTCAAAGACTGCTGCTTGACAGTGTAACACGGGGGGTATATATATATCTATTTATATATTGATATATATATATATATATATATATACAGGAGTTCCATTTATCACTAATAAAGTGCAGTGGATTAGGAATCATTTATGGTGTAAATATACTTGATGCATATTCCCTGCTGTGCGTAAACGCCACATAAGACGTCAAGGGGGAGGAGGAGGAACACAAATACACACACACACACTACATCTTGACTTTTTTTTTTACACACTGGTCCGTGACGCACTATCCACACGTTTTTGTTGCAGTCTGCGGGCTGTGAAGGCTGCGCTCCGAGCAGCTGTCAATGAATCTAATTGAAAGTTATGAGAGCTTGGTGAGGAGCAGGCAGTAATTCGGTTAGGACTAATATCTTTGGGTTTCTGGCGCGCTGCTAAATTAAATGTCATTATTCACTGTCTCTAATAAAAAATCAAAAAGGAAATGAGATTAGGGCGTTTGTGAAGCGCATCATTGAGTGGCCCTTAATGAAGAAATAACTGTCTGAACCAGTGTAGTTCACTTTGCTTAACATACTGCCGCGTAATTGGAATTGATCCCGGGCTAAGTCGTCTATAATATTAGCCCTGATTTATCTGAGGGGTTGTTGTGTGTCTGTATATGCAAAGAAAAAAAACAGAAAAACAAAACCAAGCAAAAACAAATCACCTGCTATTTTCATAAACACCCTTCATAACGTGGTTTACTGCAGTAACAGTTCATAAAACAGCGCGCAGACACTAATGGACGGCCCGAGTGTGAAGTGATAGTAATATTAACAATAATAATAACTATGACGACAACAACAATAATAATAGCATATTACTGTTATTATATTAATCGTAACACCATATTCTATATAACAATATATTTAAATATATATATTCATACACGTGTATATAAATGTAAATATATACATATATTTAGCAGGGCTATGTATATGAATATACATATATACTGCATATGATATGTTTAAATACTTCTGATTAATTTACTCAATTATGCAAAGAAAAATCAGTTTTGATTAAATGTAATTGAAAAAGACAACTATTTATTTCGGAATCTCAGGAATTTGTCGATTATTTTTTATTTTTGTGCCACTTCTTTGTCTGACTAATGGGCGTTTTATTGACCGCGTTTCCTGCTGCTTCTGTGGCTGCTCGGGTCTCATCGACACCGTGTTAAACGCGTTGTAAAATGGCTCCACGGCACCTTTGAGTCCTCCTCCTCCCTCACCTCCTCCTCCTTCTCATCCTAAATACAATCAGCCTTTTGCGCCCTTTGCGGTGCGCTAATTCCTGCATCTGTAACTGATAATCATTGCGGAGGTCGAAGGGGAGGAGAGATAATGTTATTCACCGAGGCAAATTAGGTTGATGATGATTAACAATAGGCCCAGCAGCAGCATCACAGAATCTCTGCAAAACTGGGAACTGCTTAAGGATGCATGCGTTTCTGGAAGCACGTGTGCACTTTTACAATTAAGCTTTTTTTTTTTTAAATACATATATCTGCAGAACTTACTAGTAATTTAGTGTTTATTACTCTACAATATTATGTTCTCAAAATGAACCCAGGTTGATTAATTGTGTTAAAAATATCCTTTCAATTTCTATCCAACTTGTACAAATCTTACCAGAGCCTCGTAAACACTTATTTACTTTTTATTACTAGGATTTTGTTATGTTTCCATTTACCTGCCTGGACACAAATTATTTCAGTCTTAGTTTATTTTATTGCTTACAAATAACAGAATTCTACACAAAGTTGTATCATTAAAATAATACTCTATATTAGAGCAGAAAAACATGAGAGATGATTTTATTTTTGCACATTTTCTACAGAAAGTGAAAGAGTTTTCTTTTTTTCCTTCACAGGTCTGGTTCCAGAACAGAAGAGCAAAGTGTCGAAAACAGGAAAACCAAATGCACAAAGGTAGATTTCACATTTTCTGACCTTAAGAATGACTAATTTCTATTCTATTTTTCTTAATTTTGACAATATTATTATTCTTATTAATTACTGTACTGCATGTGGAAAATCCTTTGACCTCCTCATCTCACATAACAACAACTGTCTGGCTGCCTGACAGACATCTTTCCGTTCACTCCAGGTGTTATTCTGGGCAGTGGCAGTCACCTGGATGCATGCAGAGTTGCACCCTATGTCAACATGGGTGCCCTGAGGATGCCCTTCCAACAGGTAGGCACTGTTCGCTCACATTATAGCAGCAGCTGACAAAAGCTCAGAATAAAAATGTGGAAACGCTCACACACCGTTACATACGTATGTAGAGATGAGGTTATTTTAAAGGTGAAAAAAAAAGTTAAACACATGCAGTCAAAAGACAAAGGTGATTACTCAGCATCCTGAGAGGCACGGAGGTGACGACTGAGTAACCTGTAATGCATGGGCGTGTGTGTGTGTGTTTCTCTTGGTGTAAAAGTAGGCCTTCTATATTCGTACACGCACATGAATCTAGGCCATGTACAACTATTAGACACAAGTGATGAGAGAGCCTCTATGTGTCTGTATGTTGAAGTGGAGAGGGGGGAGAAGGGAGGGTGGGCAGCTCAGACCCCGGTGTACCTTTCACCTCCTGGTCGAGTTGAGAGAATCAGGCTGCAGAGAGACAGAGGAGAGGTGGACAGACATTTGATCTGCTGCTATCTGCTGCCTGTGTGTGTGTGTGTGTGTGTGTGTGTGTGTGTGTGAGAGAGAGAGTCCCCGGCTGCTTTGTTGTCTGCTTGACCCTTGTGAAAAGCAGCAGCCTAATTAAGGCAACGGTGCGGCACATAAAAGAGATGATGAAAGTGGGGGAACGGAGTCAGCTCTTATGGATATTGGCGTTGAGCTTCAGTGGCGGGGTGGAGGCTCGCGGCCTGCATACTGAGAGAGAGAGAGAGACTTCCTGTTTTAAAGGTTGAAACAAGCAGTTGGACAGCACGTACGGACTGCACTGATTTTTCCACTGCAGCAATATGCATATGAAACAAGGGCAGGGCTTTTGATTGGGTGAAGTGATGTTTGAGGCAAAGGTATGGCCCCATACATGTGTCTTCATCCTGTACAAACCATAATACCATGACGATGAATAACCAGAGTAGAAGACCAACGACCACCAGCTCACCACCTGATTTCGTCAGCTTAGCAGACATTTCTTTTATTAAAATGAAATCAACATCTACTAATAACGTGGTTTCATGTGGGCTCCACACTGCATGGCGTGGCCCAGTTACTACTTCTGTTTGTTCCAAAATACCACCTGGCACTGAGCTAACCTGTAGAAAGTCTTAGTTACTGCAGAAGTTAGCAAAAAGACTACTACTAGTATTAGGTACAAATGGAATAAATTGCATATTGCATATGAAGAGCATAAAATAATTTATAGAATAGGAGACAATAAACAGAATTCTGGATCTGAGAGGGACAATGTCCAATTATCATGTGGGCTACAAATGTGGGGTGGATATGTGCACCCCAAATGTTTTTTGTCCTTTATCCATATATGGGCAATTCAAATTACTCAAAGAAGTCACCTATGGGTCTCAGAGACCTCAGGGAGTCTGACTGTGAGAGGACAACTGGTCGAGGGTCTTATTGATAAGAGACAGAGAGCTGGAGTTGATGGAACAGAAGTTCAACTTCAGGATTCGTTAGGATTCTCAGAATACTAAAAGCGAATGGACATGATTTATGAGAAGAAATAAAGAACGTTACATTTCAATAATATTCAGAGCCAATGAAAACTAACGCTGAGGCTTAGGTCTGCTTGTCATGTGACATAAAAAGAAACAACAGGAAGGTTTGTGTGTCACAAATGGTTTACGCAGCGCGTGTACCATTTTATAACCTGGGGAACATCCTATCTCCTTGTAAATTCCACTTTTCAGTCCATCTATGTTTTTCTACCATTAGAAAACACACATATTCTGGTTTGACTTCAAGTCTTCCACCATTGTTCTGGAATCTCTGAGACACAGCTGCAGTTTATCGCCCGGTTATTGCTAAAGAGATATGTATACGCTCAGTCAGCAGAAGTCTGTGTGGACACCGCTGCACCGCGGCTGAGCAGATATAAATCTGTGCTTGGTTTAAGGACCCGAAAAGTCACTTTTTGTATATTTGTTTAAGGAAAATATAATAGAGAGCGGAGCAGAAACTCGGTGTAAAACTTTGCATTTGTATCATTTTATTTTACTTGGAGAAGAAAGGATGAAACGTCTGCGTTTCCCCACTTCTTCCTGCGGTGTTTGAAACACATGAGAAATGGCAAAAGGCTCAGTTCTCTCCCTGAGAGGTGAACAGATGCTTAATTTTCACTTACTTCTTATAAAATAATTGCCAAGAATGTAAAAAGTGATATTCTATGCTCCTTGTGCCGTTTTTATTTTCCCCCTTCTTCAGTCAGGGATATGTCTGTATAAATATTTATAAGTCCAAATATGTGAATGTCTTTTTAGTGCAAAATTGTTTATTTATGCAATTGAATACATAATCAGAATAACAAGACTGCATATTTTTCATGGGTTTAACAGCGTACTCACTCTGAATTAAACAAATCTGTTCTGGGTCCTGGAAAGACTTTGATTCCAGATGATTAAATAGGATGTGGTGTCTGAGAGCAATGTATGATTCATTAACTTTTAGAATAGCTGACATGAAGAAAAAAAAGGCTCAGGCGGAGAGTGTAGCCTTTAACTATTTTCTTACAAAACACACTGTAAGCAACAGCTTTGAGGGGGTAAAATTTGAGGGGGGATTTAATAGTGTCAAGACTGTGAAACCTGAATCCTGCACACTTCACACACACACACACACACACACACACACACACACACACATATACCTTCTTGGCCTCCACAAATAGTGTGTATAAAAACGGGACAGAGACATCCTCAGCCCTGAGTGAGTCACCAGGAAAACTCTGGGAATTTGTTACTGGATTAAGAATGACTTGGATTGTCAGTGCAGAGGTCCGGGTCTGCTTTTATGGACCTCGATGTCAGTTTTGTAAATTACAATCACATTTAGAGAGAGAAGAAAGAGAATGGTATGTAAATTGGACAGCAGATTTATTTCCGTGATTGACAGCTGGGTCGTCCAATCGGAGCCGGGTCACCCTGCAACCATCATGAAGGACGACAACGCTGTCAATCAGACACAGTGTCCACACAGTCCCCCTCCCTCATGTTATGTTTTGTCTTTTTTCTCTCAAAATGCAATTGTAATTAGTTATAATTATAATTACATAATGACAAATGTGTTTTCATGAAAGTATTTGCTGATAATGAAAAAGGCAGGAAGCCTCATTTTAAACAGAGCTAAATATTAATTTTGTTACTTGCATTTGTTTTCTCAGAGATTTACCCAGCATTCATAGCAAGTGACTGAAATATATCTCTGTTCACCCTGACTTGATGCTGATTGATTTTATATTTTCCTCTCCTGCAGGTCCAAGCACAGCTGCAGTTGGACGGTGTCACCCACTCTCACCCTCACCTGCACCCTCACCTGACTGCTCACGCTCCCTACCTGATGTTCCCTCCTCCTCCCTTCGGACTACCAATCGCATCCCTTGCCGACTCGGCCTCTGCAGCGGCGGCAGTGGCGGCGGCCGCCAAAAGCAACAGCAAGAACTCGAGCATCGCCGACCTGCGACTCAAGGCAAGAAAACACACGGAGGCTCTGGGACTCTGACCCCCAACGGGCTGCCCCTCCGCTCGCCTGATGCCCATAATCGCCTCTCACACAAGACTGGGCCTGTGAAAAAGGGCCGTGACACTCACAGCTAAAAACTAAACTAAACAAAAACACTGAGTGAGAAAGAGAGGAACACATACAGAGAGAGAGGGGGGAGAGGCAGAGTGTGTGTGAGAGACAGAGACAAGGGGGAGATCAGTGGAGGAAGAAAATAAAGAGGAGGAGGGAGTGAGAAAATTGTCACAAAACCAGCTGCCAAAACAAACCACTTGTAGAGAACGGTAATTAAATACCAATGAAATCACCTTTTACTTTTCGCCCAACAGGCAGGACTTCTGCGGGGCCAGTGGCTCAGTCCACTCCAGGCACAGATCACATCCCAAGGACCGTACAAACACATGTGGATGTCTGTCTGAAAGCCGGGCCCAGCCGGTGCCCGTCAGACCAGAAGACGTTAGAACAGAGCAAACTGGCCGGCAGCAGCAGGGCTGAAAGCAGAGCCTTGCTGCCGCCATCTTGGCAATGCCAAAAGGTTTGAGCATGTGGGAAACAGACTCACGTTACCACATCAGCGCTGCAACGGAACAGCTCTCACCTTTAGGACAAACTGCCCTCCGACCTCCCAAAAACTCACCCCTCACTCCAACAAAAAAACAAAAACAAAAAAAAAAAATGAAGAAAACGCTTTGAACAAAAGGCCATATCTGTCCTTAACCACTGTGTTCCCTGCTGCTGCCAAGTGCATGAGCTCGAACAGAGGCCCATTCTGGGACTGGCCTCCATCCACACCTGACACAATCGCTCCACCACTGTTTTTAACACTGCCATTCAGCAAACCCACAACCTCCAACACCTCCTCCCCTCTACGTCTCTAAAGTGAAAGATCTCCATTATGGTTCGATACCCTGCTTCTTATGGACTTGTGCTTTTGCAAAAGCAACAACAACTTCTTTTTTCTCGTTGTTGCTGCGGCGGGAGAGACATTATTCTGTGTTACTGGGCATGTGTGTTACTGGCCAGATTTTTTTTTTTCCCTCCTCACAGAACACTCCGATTTTTTTCTTCTTTCTCTCTGTTCCTTGTGTTGTATTCTGGGTTTAAGAAGTGAAGATAGCCTTTGCACTTCAGGTCTTGTATGTGGGTGTTTACAAATGGCACTACAAACAGATACTACTTTACTAATGAAAAAAACACGGGAGGGTAAATTTGATATTGTCGAGCACCGAGCAAAAAGGACATGATCTTAGACAAAGGGTAAAAATAAAAGAGACTTTTTTTTGTAATTTTGCGAAATACGATGAAAGCATCAGTCAGTCAAACTGAAATACAATGGTGTGCAGTTTAAGTGCAATACTGTAAATAGCCAAAAAAGACAAAAAAACAAAAAACAGCTTGCATTAGATCTCGACGATAGAGACCTGATTTGTTTTGTTTTCTTCGGGTTGCTTTCCATGCACTGTTACAATGTTAAATTTCCTTGCCAAACAGAAGTTTTTTTGTTTTGTTTTTTTAACGACAATGTAAATTCTATCGATCCCAAATCCAGGTGCCATATCCCACCCTGTACTTAAGGAGATTTTGTAAACTTCAGAAAGACATGAGCACATTTTTCTAAGCTGCAGAAATCACAAAAAATCCCAACCTTTTCACCAACATGAGAGGTTTCTGTTCAACAGTGGACGCTATTCATGTAAGAATCAACCAAAAACCATTGTGATCCAAACTCTGCATGTTTAGTGTAACATTATGTTGTTGATTTAACAATCATTTAAAAAAAAAATCTTCCAGGCGACACATGGAATTTTAATTTTGACAAACCCATGATTATTTTGTTTGACATTTGTCAACGCTGCTGTCAAAGCTGCCGCGTCCATTTAAGATCCATTAAATCCCTGTTCGCAGACCTCCATTTAGAACTGTTTATCTATGTCTCCATTTTAAATTAAACATATGGGTGTTTATTTATTACTTTTTTTTTCTTTGTCTAAAGGTTTATGAAAGATGAAATAGATGAACTACAAGTGTACATTTTTACATGGCTACTTTGCATTTATTTTTCTATGTTTTTTTAAGTGTATTTGAATTAGGAGGTGTGGCTGTTAGTGCATCGTTTGCCGAAAACAAAAACTACAAAAAAAAAAAAATTGTAGCGTGTCCAAGTTTACAAACATTTCAGGGACAGTTAAATTGAATAATGCTCCATGGAATTTGTTGTATCCATTAAAAAGAAGAATTCATTTCATATGCAAGCATGCTCTAAACACAAATCATGGTACTGTTTGGTTTTTGTTTTTTTTCTTCCCAGTTGGATTTACAAATTATGAATGTACATCTTGTACAAGTAAACTATCAATAAAAGTTATAAATATTTGTACTGAAGTTCTAGCATACTTATTAGACAGCAGAAGAACCGATGAATCTGGCACGGCTAAAGGTGGAATATACAGAGATCTGATTTGATTGAACATGATCATCTCAGTCATTTGGAATGGGCCACTGCAGTGAGATCTCATTATAAACGGCCCAGTGCTTGTATATAAATGAAGTCAAACATAGTGGGTTGGGACAAAGCGTAGATAGAGTAATGTTTAAGTACATGGTTAATGCTTTATAAGAAAGTGACCTCAGCTTGTCCTGCAGTGATGAACTCTTACAGGTTCTTCATACGTATGTGTATTTCTTGTGAAAACTGTTTTGGCGGAAAATAAGGTTGGTTGACTACAAAAGATGAAGAAACCTAATGCTTAAGGTACAAAAACACCAAATTCCCCATGTACTCCTCTTTAAGGAGTAAGGGTACTGTAAAAACATTCGTTGTTCGATCTCCTGCCAGGATTTGGTTGTGTTCCATACAAATATCAGCTGAAACAGGGCACGGGACTTTGCAAATGACTTGGACGAAAAAGAAAGTAACTTGTAGCCACAGCCCAGAGATAATCCTCTTCCCTTATGTGTTCAATTCTTCTGCACCACTGCACATTAATGCTCTCTGTCTCCGTGCCTCACAACACGTCTCGGCTGATGCTCAGCAACTGTCTCAACCTGTGGATCAATACCAATATCTCTCCCAAAGTTTTGACATTCACACAGACCGTGTTAGCCAGCCAAGCTCATCATATTCAATATAAGTTGCACACCAGCAGAGAAAATTGAGCTGCTATAAAATCCAGATGCAGCGCCGAGCGCTGAGGCTCGTGCGGGGTTCGACTCTTTTCTGCCTGCGTGTGCGTCAAAATGACACAGATAGCATGGAGTGGGGCTGTAACGTCAAATCGAAGCAAGATGGTTGTAACCGGAGTCTGACGACTGAAAGCATAGAGGGAGAAAAAAGAGGGCAGGAGATTAGTAGGACACTGGATATGTAACATGTAGCCAGCTTCTGAGCTCAGAACTCAGGATCTCTTCTACTTGTTGCAGACGACACGGAGAGGTCAAAAGTTGCTGCGCGTTCCCCAGTGACACACATGGCAACCGTTGGCCACTCCTTCCACTTGTTCCAGCCACACACACAACATTTTTCACACTTACTAAAGTTAAACGCTCGGTCCCTTTCTCTCCATTTTTAAAGTCCGTCCCCTGGGCCCTTAATTCCAGATGTCTGTACACAAAGTCATTACAGCATGTGCTATAGTGGCCTATTGTCTGAAGCCTGTACAGGAATTAGCCCAAATGGCGTCCTGTTGAGTGCCGTACCCCCTCGAAGGTCGCTGCACTGTTTAATTTGTACCTCTGTGCTCATACATCAAGATTGAGTGATATAGTCGCAGACTGATGACTGCGTACTTACCCAGTGACCCCCGTGGCTGGGGCCGCCGGGCCAGGTCTGGAAATAACAGCATCCTTTTATGTGTTCTAATAATTAGCACAGGCACACACAGCCATCCATCAGGCACCAATGAGCCATGGCTGCTTTGTCAACATGTTCAAGCACATGAAGCTATTTGTGCTGGCAGCAGGTAACAAACATACAATAATATATTAATAGCAAGGAGAGAGCGAGTGTGTGTGTTTGTTTGTCTGCACGTGTGACATTAAGAGCTGTGTTTTTCTTACGGTGGATTGTGGGGCTAAATTTGGTGGGTGGCGAAAAAAAGGATAACATTGTAAAAATGAGTTCAGTGCAGTTTCACGGTAAAACTTATTTATTTGTGCTGCTTCTTGTCCTGACTGTTCCACAGTCAAATTCTTACTCATCATCGTTACACTGTTCACCGACTCCAGAGCGTTCCACCCACAGTAGATGGGCTTCATAGAATTAGTGACACACTTTTGAGTTCACTTTCGAAAACTATGCATTTTTTTTAAACTACCTTCGTTCTTTTTCTTTTTATAAAATGTATAACACTCATTAGTGTTTTTATTGATATTGCTCTAGGGATTATTTATTTTATTGACGTTTTGGTTTTTGTTGTGTTTTAAGTCGATTGAAAAGTTGTGTTAAAACTCTTTCTAAACGTGTGAAATTTCATTTAAATGATCATTTCCTTTAGTTAATCTTCAAACAAACATTTAGTATTGGTAGTAGTACCATTATGTATATAATGTGTTTTTTTTAAATAAATTTTTAAAAAACATCCCCCCCCGCCCCCACCTCACTAAGGTCTGTCTGTTTTCATCCAAGCTCAGGCATCAGAACATGTGAGACCCACAAGTCTGATGCGTGGTCCGTGGTGGTGTCCCGCACCATCAGTGGTCAAGGGCTCAGGGGTCACGTAAAGAGTTTTTATCACATTTCATCCTCATAATCCTCTTTGAAACGTCACACATTATATTGATCTGATGGAATGTGAGCTGCGGCAGGTTTAACATAAAGCTGCCGCTGGTATGAAATGACACAGATTACAGGCCTGAGAAGACAGTGAGGCTTTAGGCTCAAAGACACGAGGCGGGAGCTTTTTGTCATGCCGTATCAGCATTCCTCCAGGAGGAACTACTCCCAACAACTCCAGCGTCTGTTTGGTTTCACTGGGATACTTTTCCCTCCTTGTGATTTGACTCTCTGGTTCTGTTCCGGCATTTTCAGCTGAGGCTTGAAGTGAAGCCACCCAGAGAAACCTCAGCTGAAAACAATCGAAGTGAAGTGCTGAAGTCACTACGGTCGGCAGCGGATCAAAGGCCACCTTTCATCTCAGTTTGTTTGGTCTAGACCTAACTTTGCTTTTGTCGGCTAATGCTCATAAATGTATCTGGAGTCATCAACAGTGCAAAACTATATTAAAACTAACATTTTAAGTCTGGGTCAACAACGTCATTTTCTCTCTCTCTGGAGTGTCAAGTTGGAAAATTTAGAAAAAAATAAATAAAACAACAGAGCATTAGGTTCACATTCCGTTCAGCTATTCATGTTTCACTCATTAGCAGTTTATTTTCAGCTCCGTCTTTTAGCTTTTGTTCTAATCCAAGCAGAGTTATCTAGTAAAACACAACAATATTTTCTCTCTTGGTGCAGCGTAATGTCCCATCAATTTGGAATCATTACCACACTTATCAGCGCCATCAGCAAATAGTGGGAGTAAAGGAGAAAATAAATGAAATGTGGCTTGGAACAGAATTCAGGCTGTAGCTTAAACTGTCTGAGGTCATGTTTTGGTCGGGGCATTTTTTATTTTGTTTTTGTAAATTATCAAACATCACAATTGCTTATTGCAGAGGTGCGCGCACGCACACACACAAACACGTACACACGTGTTATTCTTAACTACTCAGTTTGGCTGTAGCTTAGTAGTCATTTCGGTTGTATTACACCTGCAGGGTTGTGGGTTTGATTCCAGACATCTACATCATGAGTCATCTATAAACCCCCTCCTCCTCCACCATGGGTGCTTTAAATAAGTACAGAGCGTTTATTTATTGTTAGCTAACCCAAAAAATGTTTTAGCTAACATTAGCGATAGCCTTAGCATTAATAGGCTAACAGGGTTTTGTGGAGCTGAGATCAGGTTTTATTCTGTGTTGTAACCACTGGCCATGAATATAAGAATAACAACATCAGATATTCTTCTAAATATTCTTATTTATTTGACCCATACACAGACTATAGAATCACTATAAAACACATCCTCTGTAGTGTTTCTTTAACTTCTCGGTTGTTGCGAGCGAGTATTCTCTGTTGAGCAGTGTCGTTGCAGCTCCATCCAGTGGGCTCGGAATGTTCCTATCAAGGGTATTTTTCCTTTCCCCTGCTCATGTCTATTTCTCAGCTGGAGAGCAAAGCGTCCAAGTCTGTCAGAGTGCGGCCAAATCAAAGTTTATCCCCATTTTAATCACTAAAGATAAATAATCCGCTTCTTGTGACCATAATGGATTTATTTAAGCTGTATTTTTGTGCACACATTGTATCTCATAATTTGTTGTAATGAAACACCGTTCAATAAAAACACTAATGTAATCCAGATGTGAATAAGGCTTTTTATACGCACAGGAGATTTTTCATCATTTTTAAAGGAGCTACAGAGAGAAGTGGTGGCAGCTTATCATTGAACTGCCTCACTTTTATTACACTGTTCACCCTGATCACAACTGACCACAGAGAAGAGCCACAGCAAATGTGACGATCAACAGCCACTGTATGGGTTTTAATGGAAGGAAAGTTGTTCTCATTGTCTGTTTGATATGATGTTTCATTACACTAAATACATAAAGACTTTGTATAGTAATTATAATCAGAAAATATTCAAAATAAATACATAACAAAAGTTTCATCATCAGTAGTGAAAACAAACTAAAAACTAAAGGACTATCATAAATTCTGGAAATGTTTCATCAGCAAAGAAAAATGTTACTAGAAATAAATACAAATTATGAGTAAAACAAAGAAAATGTGCATCCTGTTACGGGCCCATTTTCTGTTTCCTTTAATTACAATAATATTAACATAACAATTGTATAAAATTTTGGGCAAATACTTTTTTAAATTTCTCCAAACAAATATTTATTTGCTCAAAATCACATATAAAGTATTTGATGATATGTTTCTAAGTATGCACCACCAAAATACAGTAGCTCATACATAACCATATTGAATTAAACTTATATTACTGTATTTGCTCTAATAAGATACTAGATACATATTTTTCATGTAATTTTTAATAGGAAAAGCAATCATTTTAGTCAATATTTTTGTCATTTTTGTATGCAAAAAAAAATCTGGATAAAAAAAAGATATAACACTATTGACCAGTACAATTGTTTCAAAAACTAAATCTAAAATATTAAGTTGTATTTTGTTTCACATTTCTGTTTAGAATTAATGGTAATCAGGCAACACAAACACATACATTACAAATCAAAACCTATCCCTAAGTCTTATATTAAAATTTATGTTTCTTTAAATTAATTACTACATTGTATTTAAATGTATGGTGTCTATGTATTGTTTTATGTATCGTCTGGTAAGAAGCTGTTTTCATGAACCTCAACATCCACCCAGTCCCATGAACGACTGCGTCATTATTAGGAAGAATTAAACCTCTTGATGAAAGACAACAAACACTTCACTTCAACACTGAGCTCTTTTCAAAACATTGTTTCTTACAACACATCCAATCCTCTCACTGCAGCTTTCTTCAAAGCCCTTTTTAGATTCTTCAGACTTCAAACCATCATTTAGACAACAAATTCATCATCACATATTAATGTTATCAATGCAACTGAGCAAACAGAACTTTAATGTCCAGCAGAGGCGTCTGTGTGTCAGACCTCACACTCACACTCTGCGGACACAACAAACACTTCAAGTTACAAACATTCATCTCAAAGAGAGAACAAATATGATTTTGCTAAGAAATTGAAACAGATGCCAACAGTAAATGTTTGCGGACCTTCCCAACGGACCATCAGAGTGAATTCCTGAGCTATTAGCTGGAGATCGGTACGACTGCCAGAAGGTTTCAAATTTACAGACCCTCGACTCAGTCCGTGTCCGTCTCCTTCCTATACTTAAGAAGCAGGTGGTTCAGAGTGATACGTTAATGGCATTTGTCACAGTAAGTAAATGGAGAGGAGCGGAGAAGTCAGACATTAAAACAGCAGAACTGACTGAGAGAAAACAGACGAGAAAAGCTGTGGTGTTAATGCACGACAGGATGGAGAGATGCAGCCAATCACCCTGGAGGGCTAATATTAAATTGGACTAAAGTTCATTGAAATTATTTCTCCTTTTCAGCACTTGTTGTTTTGGAAGCAGTTATGTGTTGGACAGAGAACTGACTCTAATGAAATTCCATTCAGTCAACTAAGAAGTATAGTGAAAAAAAACCCCAAATAAACAATAATAATAATAATAATAAAGTAATTATTGGTTGTATTGTTGCAAATTGAGGGTGTAGAAGTTAACTTTAAATATTATATTGATTATATGAAGGATTCAGATCCAATTAAATCCAATTTAGATGAAAATACAAGCTAAAGCAGGACAGACAAACAAAGGTATTGGTACTAAGAGGTACTGCAGTATCCAGTCATGTACTTTGTACTTTTGTCTATTTTGCTCTAAATACAAATTAACGCTCAGGAAATTTTTTGTTTTTGTATTTTAGAATGTTTTTATGGTTATTTTAAAAATCTGTATCTGACTCAGTTTGCCCATTTAGATAAAAAAAGGTTTGATTTTGTAAATAACTTTGTTTGATATTATGCTGTAAAAACACTTATATTGTGTGATTACCTTTGAGCACGTCTGGGAAACAGGCCACCCAGTACCAGGTTTTTTACTTCTCAGCCATAAGTATAATTATTATGTCAAATTAAACTACCTCAGCCGCGGTCATTGTTGGCCTGAGATAAAAATAAAGAGACAGCAAAGGTCTGAATGAAACCAAAAGAGAAAAAAAAAAATCACCTTGATCTTTCCTCTCCACCCAGAAAGAAAAACACAACAGCAGAGCTGGGCTGCAAATCCATAATGATATTTAAGTACGTACGAACAGATTAAGTGTCTGAGTTTCTAGTCTAAGGCAACACTTTCTGAGGCCAACAGGTCAGGCTTGACATGATGGAAAAGAATATTGTTGTTAAAGAAAATAAAATCGACGATGAGCATTGTTTAAAAGAGACCGGTGCAGAAATGTGCACAGTTGATACGAACCGTTTAGAAAAGTGTACATTACGAAAACTGACAGAAATGACTGAAATGGGAGAAAGTTGTTCCATAATTTTCGTTAAGCAGATAAACGTTGTCTGTAAAAGGGCGGTCACAGACAGAATCAACCGTATTGTTTTACAAAGAGCAAACTTGTGGACTGAGGTAAAGACCCCAAAAATGTTTTCCTAAAAGTTTAACTAAAAGCTAACGTTCAAGGTCACTGTTATTGCCCTGAACTGAATATTTTTTAGACTGAAACTAAGAAAGAGTCAACAAACAATCCAGAACTACAGTTGGTAAACAGCACCTGTTTGGTTGAACAACATTGATGTAACCCCCAGGAATTGAAGAAAGTGACGCATAGTATATATGATAAAAGGCAAACTATTTGTAGTAAATAAATCGTATGTTGGATAATTTAGTGGAAGCTTGACAAATGAACAGCTAAGATAAAGCAACTTTAAAAAATAGATGCAAATTTAACAAATAATTGTGGTCACTAACAGTCACTGACTTGTAAAATGTCCCACAATGATTCATTATGACCAACAACACGACCGGGGCAAGTGATGCAACTGGTCCATTAAGCCAAGAAAATGTGTAGCAAATTATTCAGACTTGGCTCCAGACAGGCTGTGGAAAAATGATCTCATTGGTGCAGATGGGTCCGTGCTCCTCTCTAATCATATCATTGTACAACACCATGACGCCTCATACTGGATGTGCTCATTAAGAAAACACAAACAGCAACTTCTTCATCAAATTCTAATGAAGTAACCTAAGATCTGCTCCACTGCAGCCAGACCTGCTGCTTCAGCGATTGTTGGAAAACCAATTCATGTTCTCAGCGATTATGAATTATTCAGATTTTACTCTGCGCGGACCACGGAGTATATTTTATGCAACTACTACAACTATAAAAACATACTTATTTTCAAAGCTTGTTACTCAGCACCGTGTACATTGATGTAAAAAAGTTTAACAGGTTTCCTGAAAATCAACCATTTTCATCCAATGACACCAAAAATCTGCAAAAATGAAGTGTCTAAAGAACTCAACATATATATATATATATATAT
>NC_024322.1:5441613-5475294 GCF_000523025.1 Cynoglossus semilaevis | reverse complement strand
TTTATTTTTCCTAGGTCTAGATTATGAGTAAAGAATCAAAAATGGACCGTTGAAGCCAATCTGCAAATAGTGATTTAACTAATGAGACCAAGAACCTTATTTACCAACCACAGCCACTGCAGAACATGGTATTGAGGACATGGTGGAATCATGCTTTGGTGTGGATAATTTTCTGTTCTAACTAGTTTATTCTGTTGGGGGATATGAATATACATGTGTTATTAATGTATGAAAAAAACTAGAATGTAATTGTTGGTACAATTTTTGTAGAACAAACAATCCCCGCTTTTATGACAGAGGTTTAATATTCATTTAATAATGAAGTAAAATGGATGATCAGCTGCAGCTGATGATCTTTGGTTTCATAAGCGTCCGTGCAAAGATCTCGCATAATTAAAAGTTAAATACTGTTGCCCATTGGTGAAATCAAAAATCAATACGTATGCATCGCACCGCATTAATTTGCAGCCCTTCCTACATGACCCGGTGACCTCGAGTATGAATCAAAGCCTTTAATTTGATGCTATAAGTTTTCAGAGTGCCGTGTAATGTGTGGCATAATGAGGTAAATATGAATATTGATGGAAAAAACTGCATTCAAAAAAAGTAAAGAAATCCCATGAAGGCTCACTGGGGTCATCAGCAGCTCTGAATATTAGCAGCGTGTCATATGCAGACATCTGACCTCTCAACCTGCAAGGATTTCTTATTGGCAAAGTGCAATGTCTGGAGGGGAGCACCCAGTCTTAGAGCTCCTTCTCTCCACACAGCCAGTTCCCTGTTGTTCTCCCATAAGGTGAAGAAGAGGAGAATGTTTCTTACATTAAAGGCAAATGGGTCTATAAATTGCCTGAAGGAACACCAGCTTTTCTTGATTGCTGTTCATCCCACAGTTTCCCAAATGTTTTATGCTCCTCTGACTGCTAATCAATAGCTACACATGCAGCCTCTCAGCCAGCACTGGTCTTTCATAGTCCGCCTAAGGAGTGGTTGTCAGTCAATGGCAGCCTTATAAATAGACTGAGGCTACGTGTGGACAGATGGATGCTTTTCTTGTCAATTGCCACAGTCCAAGTAGTCATTGAGGAATGAGCCATATTTGCTTCATTATTAAAATGTTTTTTTTTAATAAGAAAGTGAATCTTGTTGTTTGAATGTTCTGATTAATAGCTGCATAAATTCTCTGTAATTATGTATACAGTATATATGAGAATCATTACATACAGTATAAACACAAGCTTTAGATCATGCATCAATATAATTGAATATTAATGTATTAATTTTAGACACAATAATGCAGGTTTTGGACAACTGTCCAGTTTTTAATGTTCAGACCAGCACCAGAGTTGTGTGTGTGTGTGTGTGTGTGTGTGTGTGTGTGTGATGGAAGCTCATGCACAATAAAGTGCCTCCTGTTTGATTTTATGATTTTAAAAGTTGCTTTCTTTTGGTGATAGCTTTAAGAATTTCCCATTTTTTAAAAAGAAATTCTCCTGCAACATTTACTAATTTTACTAATGTAAATTAGAAGAATTAACAGTGCATTAAAAAAACTGACACTAAGTCTAGCCCTGAGAAGAGGAGCAGATGGAAGAGAGTGTTTTTTAAATGAAACACCACGGAGATCATTGGAAATGAACAACAACAAAATAAATAAATAAATAAAAATTGTGTGACCCAGTACTGGGCCCCGACCCTGTGGTTGCGGACCCTTATGCTAATGGTCAAAATTAAACCATTTAAAGGGTTCATAAAATGAGACCTACATTTAAAAAAACTACATGAACAGGAAGCCATTTTTGTCAGACGCACGCTCTCTGGTGTTTACAGTCTTTTACATGGACACCCTGGATATCCAGACACTGCTGTTACGATCATCCAGCAAGTGAAAGATACATCAGTAAATCCAGCAAGGCTGCTGTTTGCTTTGAAGAGAACAGAGCACCTAATTACCCTTATTTACGGGATGCTTCGGAGTAAAGCATCATAATATCCGGCTGTGACAGCTTCACTTGCCTAATAAACATGATCATTAAGACTTTCACTTCTCTGGCTTCGACTCCTAGATATTTATGATTTCTGCTAGCAATCGGATACACACAAAAATACATCTTTGAAGTAAAGGGGCAGAGAACCCTATCGAGAGTTATTACCGATGTGCCGGTGGAATTCATGGAGTGTTATTGACGCCTCCAAACCCACGGGGATGACGCACACACACATTAACACAGGGAGAAAAATGAATGTGTCGTTATAATCCTGCTCGGAAAGAAGAACTAAGTGTTTTATTTTGTTGCCTGGCTGATCATGACGACTGTTTATATCTGCACGGCAAATAATCTGTGCACTTAGCTTGGGAAAGCGTGGTGTGCTGATGAAAAACAATTGGCCCCTGCAGTTACTGTACTGGCCGTACAGGCCTGCTTGTGCTGTATTGATGAGCAAATTAACAGAGTTGGATTTGACTAGAGAGGCTTCTATTAGATAGAGCTATGAAAGATGAATTCAACTGTGGTTTTAATAGCACCACCCATTGCTGATGACTTTCAATGGGAGGCAGGAAATTAGCCGTTACTAAATTGAGTTAGCACTGTTGTGATGAATGAATGGCAGCCTACTGTATCAGCCAGGACTGACTTTGTCATTTGGTGCTTATACAGTAAAACAGAAACACAGGGATGGACACAAGACGTTACCATTTTACCATTTTGTGCACAGTGTTCATCAAAGATGCCACAGGACTGAGGATGGGCTAGAAGGGACTTGCAGTTTGTGTCTACGGGGTCTGTTAAGTAACCTGAACAAAATATTGTTGTTAATGCCGTCCAAATCCACAAAGATACTGGGAAAACAAAACACTTTGGCAAAACTGTTTCACAGCTACTTATCAGACCACAGAAGACGCTTTCAGAGCCTTTTAGTGTAGAATGCTAAAGGGTTCAAGGGTTGTTTTTTAGTTGTCATTGTATTTGCATACACAGGGGGTCCTGACTTCGGAGTTCTGTTCCCATGTGACGGTGCGACAACTCGATTTTCGCCTTAAGTATTGCATATGAGAGAATTGCAGTCATAGCATATGTTTTTTGTTATTTTTTAGGGTGTAATTTACAATACAGAAAAAAACCCCATTTCCTACATACTTTGGATTTTCCACTAGTTTAAACGCATGTTCTTTCCTCTGGTGTTGTTCTGTTGTCATATCCCACACATCAGTGTGGCTGGAGGCCGCAGCGCATCTGTGAGACGTGGGAGCAACACACAGTGATTTCTACCCGCCAACACGCTGCGCCAGGCACAGTGCCTATCGATACCAGCGGTAACTAATAACACTGGCTGCAGGTATGTCTCCCAACATCAGAGGAAGATGAGTGCAAAGGTTGTTTCATCTTTTATGGATCCTGTTTGAAACCGGCGATTGCCTCAAAGGGAGTGAAGAACCAAAGTGCAGGAACCACAGTCACAGCGTACACGTGTCCATTAACCAGTATGTTTGTTGCGTTTTGCATGTTTATACGTTTGTGTTCCATACACTAGCCCAGCTGTCTAACAAGGTTGTTTGCAACAATGGTGCCTCCTCTTTGAAGCAGTTGATGTGGACTCACATCCCTACGGATGGAAGGCTGAAAGCTGAAGGAATCCCTGCGGAGGTCGTCCCTCCCCAAGGCCCACCCTGATCACCATCCCACCACTCATTTAGGATTGTTCTATGTGATAGCAGCCAGCAGGCCTGAGAACACAGGCCCTAATGTACTGGATGGATAGTAACATAACAGAAGACAATTATCAGGCAGCAAACGTGGTCTCGTAGGGTCGTGGTTTTAGTCCGATTATTTATTTTACAAAGTTTTTGAAGCAGGGCCTTTAAAGTTTAACAGCCGTAGGGTTTCTTTGCATTTACTTTTCTTTTCAAATCCCTGGCTGTGTGTAAATGTGTATAGGGCTGTGTTGCTTGCAATGGAGTGTTTGATGATCTAATTGGCTATTATTGGATGTTTTCAGGCAATATCACTGCGCTGCTGTTTTCTTGTTTTTGTTTCAGATCTGCGATATTGAATCGACTCAACGCAGCCAGTCTGTTCTGCGCCCTTCAGCGTGTTGGCTGAGGGAGCTGCTGAAAACTGGGAGAAACAGAGGTAAAAAGATGGATCTTTGCTGCCCAGACTTTCATCTCAACAAGTGTCAAATGTGTAAACAGGCAACTGTGTTTCTGTGTTTTTTGGGCAGAGAAAAAAAACAAATAGTAAGAGATTGAAAAATATATTTTAAAGAAATCTTAAGGAGGTTTGGACATCGTTACAAAAATTGTTTAAAAAGTCGTATTCTGGCTCAACCAACGGGCAGAGAGTAGCAGAGTGATTCAGTTGGGACCAAATTAAAACTCTGAATCGTGGATTTTTCAAATAACCAAATGACCAGAGTATGGCTGAAAAGTACAAGGCTGTAGCTGTAGAACAAAAATACTCCACTGGTTTTAGAAGAAATGCCAAATAAAAAACTATATATTGTGAAACTATATATTGACTACGCTGTCGTTGCACATTTTCTAAGGAGATAGAGAAAATAGAAAAAAGAGAAAAAGCACAATTTTCCAATAAACCTTTATACAGATAGGTTTATACAGGTTTTAATACGTTTTTATGTATTTATTTTCCAAGTCACCCCACCTACTGTAGGATACTGTAGATTTTCTTATAAGATTGTGATTAATCACCTACTGTACAATCTATAGAGGATTCTAATTTACAAAACAGATTTTTTTTAAATAACTTACATCATTACCTTAATTTTGATTTGTGCAGAGAAGCAGTCTGTTTTGTCACAGACTTCAGTGAAGCTGTAGGACGATACAACCTCTTTCAAATCACAGTGTTATTTGGAATTCTAACAGCACTAATCTCTGCGTCATGTCTCCTGTTATTCCACGTACTTAACTGCACATATTGATTTGTCTGAATACGTAGAGATGTGACTGCAGTATTATTTCAATGGAGAATTATCGATTGGCTTCTAAAGAACTGTCAGTAGAGCCACATTACAGTGGCTACTTATGCATCACCAATAATACTTCTTCCTGTGCAATCAGTCTCAGTGCTTTCCCAGAGATTGGCCTCATGTCTCCTGCAGTTACATCCTCCCTCTGTAATCTGCACTTCCACCCAAATGAGACTGGCCTGAGTAATTTGCGTGAAGATTCGCCAAATTGAGAAATATAATGGGCTAGAATCCGGCCCGTTCTCATGGTTATGAAATACAGCAGTGCCCAAAGCCACATTCTTTTCGTACCCGATTGTACTGCACTTTGTGCGTAATCACATTCGCCAAATCCCTGAGCTTCAAACTGGGGCATCTCCCAAATGGAAAACAAAGGCAGTCATGACAATCTGCAATATTAAGCTGATTGGGTTAACAGTTTCTCCAGGCTCCTCCAACCTGGACTTCTCTAAACTACCTGTGGCTATGTTTAAATCTGATTGTACTAATGGTATATTCCAAAACCGAGACCTTGCCACTTTCCCCCCGCTGTTACACACAACTTCTAATAGAACATCCTGTATTTCAAATGAACACTCACAAATTTGTAAATAATTACTATCACATGGGGGGAAAATAATAGGTGGCCCCCAATTGAAATTCACTAGCTGGAGGCAGTGTGGTAATCACGGAGGAGAGCGGCACAGGCTGAATCGGGAATACGGGGGGTGAGGAGCGGGAGAAGGATAATCACATCTTATAACAACCACAGAGTCTGACAGTCTGATAAGAAAAAGAGTTCAGAGTGAATAATGAGCAACTTTGTACATAGTACTTATGACTATGTGCTACATCATTTGTCACTAACAACTGTGTGTTTTCGCTTTAACAACGCCTGTTAGTCGTAGTTTAAACAAACTTGGCACAATATAATGGAGCCATTGTTCACTTATCGACGTCTTTTTCACAAATAGCCATGTACATTTTTCCGCCCCGCGTTTGCTACTTAAAAGCAAAACAACACACACGTTCTGGGGAGTCGGTGATGGATTGGACGTGTTATCTGCCTATTAGCGCAACAGCCCATTATCAGTATGCCCAGGTTACTGCGCTAGCTGTACAGCAATAAAGACAGCCTGATTCTAGCCATGGCTGAGTAGGAGTTCAGTGGCTGCATGCGGTCCTATCACTTTCAAATGAGCACCACAAATCACTTCAACAGGAAGCCTGCGCCAGTAGTGTGCTCATCATCAGCATATGAAAATATGTATAGGAGCCCAATTTACTGCAAGCAGATGGTAGGGAGAGAGCCACAGTGTGCTGAGTGATTGTTAGAAGGCTGCTCTCTGTGTATACATACAGCTCATACTGTGTGTGCGTACAGTACGTCTACGTACCCTGCATGTGTAGGTCCTACACCTCCCACTGTTATTAGCAGCCGGGCAATTGTGACTCATTGTTCCCGTACATAACAACACCGCTTTAAAAGGAATATATTATTTTGTTAACAGAGGGACTCTTATCAAACACACTGTTTTAACGAGCTTCAACTCCCCGACAACCACCCTTATTGAACCAGACACACACACACACAACTGGCGTTGGAGGAAGTTGGAGGAACATTTTTTTGACATATTTCGCCTTAGGTGTACATAAACAAACACATTTTTATATTCATTTAAACAGTGCTAAGACACAAAAAAACCCTAATCAATTTAATTAAAAAATAAATCTTGATTTTTATTTTCAAATGAATGACAGACATGCTTGTGTAACTATGTTTAATGGAGCTTAAAACACCTTTGTTTTGTGGAACTATTTAGTCAGAATACGTTTTTTCACCTCAGAATTAAATGCATCTTTTGTTTTAAAACAATTCTGCATTGAAAAAAGGGTCTTACAAAGTCAGAATCTGTCTCTTATTTCTTGTAACTGTGACTAACAGTAATTAATACATGAAATATTAATATTATGAAATATGATTGACTTTAAAATGAATAAGAATTAAATGACATCATTATTTTTAAAAAAGTGCAAAAAGGCACAAGTTAAGATTCTTTGTAACAATAACTTGAAATAATGACAGCAAAAACACGTCAGAAAAATGTAGGAATAGCAAATGTTGCATTATCAAGGCCATTTTTTTTTTTTCATTTATAAAAAACAAAGAAAAAAAAACACTGCACAACAAGGGAGCCAGCAGATAAAAACCTGGCTTATTCAGCGTGTTTATCCATCACTACTTTTCATGTGTTTACGTGCCTGTCCTCTTGTGATCGTGCCTTCTCTTCTGCCTCCCTCTTTATTCCCCGTCTCCCTCTCTTTCTCTCTTATACGAGCGTGCTGCTCATATGTTGAACAAACCAGTCCAATTGTCACAAGGGTGTTTTCTTTGCACTTTGTTCTCTGCACTGATCCTGTGCCTGGCAGAAAATAATTACAGTGGGTTTGTGAGGCGCTGCGACGTGGAAGGACAACAGAAAATCGTCCTCATTTTACTGCTTCAGAGAACGACACCTAACCCAGGAAGGGAGTGGGGGGGTGGAGGGAGGACAATAGCTGAGAGTGAAAAAAAAAGAGGAAAAAAGAGAGAGAGAGAGAGAGATGAGACTATTCCCTGAGAATGCTAATTGCTCCACCTCATATTGCATGTCTGTCAAACCACCCACTCCTCGTAATACATCTAACTGCTCTGTACCTCACATGCGGGCTTACATTATATCTCTGTGTTTCTTGTTGCAAACAGCTGGAACAATACGGCTTGTCCAAACTAATAAAAAAAGGAACTGAGTGGGTAATTTTCAGTAGACTAAACAGAAGAGCGGGGGGAAAAGTGATAATAGCGAGAAAAAGCACTCCTTGATTTGCAGATAAATCAAGGCGGCGCATCGGCGAAGACAATGCTGCTGCTTTTATAAAGATTTATGACACACATGCTCGCACACCCACACCCACAGACAGTGCCGATCCCCTTCTCGATCAGTCAACACAAAGATTTACATACTGTACACTCAGACATGCATACACACTCATTAGGAGAGAGGGGCTGGTGCATGGTATATGCTGGATGATGGTGGATGAGACCCACCTCCTTGACAGGAGATCTGAGAGGGATCTCTGTGTAAGGAAAAACCACGATGAAGGCTCCTAATATCTTTGATAGCATCGTTATGGTAATGATCAGCAGTAATGTAAAATTCATGAAGTGTACCTGGCATTTGAGGATTGCCAATACTTGTTCTGCCGGCAGGAGGGAGGATGCAGAAAATATGTTACAGAAGTTGAGTGAGCAGATGTTGTTCTGCTGCCCTAATTGTTTTTCGACAGATAACTGTGGTTAAATGACTCTCATGAGTTGGCATGTACACACAGGGAGGGAATTGCATGGTGTCGTTGCGTTCAGCTCGAGTGTTTGCAAGAACAAAACATTGCCCTTCTAATTATTTCCACCATTAGACCTATTAGGTTGCAGTGGCAGATATTCCAGACTGATGCTGAGTAAAACTGTCAACAACAGAATTATTGTGATTTTCCAGTATTTGTGCAAAAATTATCCAAACAGACAAATATGTTAAATTATCTGAAATCTAGGCTACTCTGTCACTTCAAAAATCTCAGCATCAACTCATCCATCATTGACAGTTACGAGACTCTCTGATAGTCTGTATGAGCACATTTGTGTATGTGTGTGTGTGTGTTGGTGTGTGTGTGTCTAAGATCTCCAAGGAACGTCTTTCAAACAGACTTTCATTGAACACTCATCAGTAGGAGGTCCAGGTCCATTGGAGTTGGCGTAGTCACTCTGAAATCACTCAGCTAAGCGGAACTGTCAGCCAATCAGAATGTTTTTGATTCTTCATGAAGTTCTCACTCAGTTCAGATTAACCTGGACTCCGGCACAGACATCAGAATGGAGTGTGACTAGATGGCTGCACGTGTTCACATCTGGGGAACAATTAGCCTGGATGCACGGCCGAACTCGAGCTGAATAAAAGTGACAGGATTGTCAGATTTTTGACAAGTGACTCGGGTTGTTCCAAATTTAGAGCCATTGAAGTTACGTGAGAGTAGACTCGGGTCAAAGGAATGCATAGTGAAAAGAGCCTTTGCAACGTGCAGACGTGTACTCCATTGTGTTGTGGAATCGTATTATCTTATTCTGTTTGGACTCCTTAGGCATAAAGAAAACTCTTGCTTTAAACTCTGAAAATTCATCCTAGCGTTATTTACTCAGGAGAACAATGACCTCTCCATCCATTAGTCATATGACTTTTATCCTTAGGTTTGTTAATCAAATATGGAAGGATTGGCTCCATTATCTGAATGTTTGCATGGACAGTGTTATAATGTTATAGATTTCATGTTTGCAAAGTTAAGAATAGCAAAACAAATACACAAATACAAATATGTTTCAGCTATATGTAGCTTTGACAAGAATGAGTCATCTCCTTTATCAAGCCAAAGAGAAGACAATATGTAATAAAGTGGAAATCTGCTCATTTGTAAAAATGTTTGTTCATACATGAATGTTTGCATCATATGTAATGACATTTTGAGTATTACTATTAAATTTAGTTTAGTTTTTTTTTTGACTTGACTCCATTTAGCACCAGGACACATGGTCAGCCCACTTTAGTTTGACGTCACAAATGTAAATTATATAATTTCTGTCCCTGTGTCTGAATTTCTGTCATTGAATTGTCCTCACAACCGTCTGGTCGTTATCAAAGCTGATGTCTAAAAATAAAAAAGAAATAATTTTCCTGCAAAGAGTGGACGGACACTGGTAAATTGCCATTGATAAAGTGACAGGGATGTCTGTCAAGTGGATGTTTGATGCCGGCTCAAACTGAATGAGAGGCCACAAGCAGCGGAGAGCAAACACTCTTTGAAGTGCCTCATTTAATGACATGTTGAATTCATTGCTGGATGTGATTTATTGAATTAATGAAAGATGAAAAATGCCGGTATTTGCTTTCATGTCCATCCAAAAACTTCAACAATAGGAATTAACATGTGACTTGGTACAGCCTAGTTGAGTCCATTCAGTATTCCTCGCCCGAAAATGACCTCATACATGAAATTAATAACAATGGAGAAAATATAAAAAACCAACCATTATTATCATCCTCTATTTGTCTCACGTTGTAAAAATGATTCCTAAATGCCTTTTCATTGTCTCTAGTTTCTCCGTTTAGCTTCTGAGAAAAAAAACAAAAGACGTGATAATTCATCTGCACACATGTGTTCAACAGGAGACCACAGGCACACACACTCAGACATGAGCTGCTGAAGAGTCAAATGTTTTTGTCAGGAAACACCAGAGACCAGACACAACTATGACGACATTTCACATATCAATGAGACGTGAATGATTTCTAAAGCATGGACGCGATAAAAAAAAAAAGAAAAAAGAAAAAAAAAAAGAAATGATTTGCTATGTTGACTGGCCGACGGTACCATGTGAAAACTGATCCTTGCACGACCAGAATTTATGTTGCATCACCTTAAATAAACCTTTACTAGCACACTGACTACTGCAGGTGAAAAAGTAGATTATTACATTAGTGAATGTAATTAGATAGATAGATCTTTATCAATCCACTGGAATTTCTGAATAAATACAAGTGAAAATAATTAAAATAAATTGTAATATTTCTTTTTAAGAGTATAAAAAAAATAATTGTCTGTATCACATCTGCCAGTCACAAGAAACTCTTGTTAAATAAAATCCTGATACTATTTTAAACAGCTGTGAACAACAATATCTTAGCTTAGATTAGTGGAGCATAGCATAACAAGCTCAAGTGGAAAGCAAAAACAAATTAGCCTTATTTTAATAATTTGATTTTGTCATTTCTTGTACTGTATCCTGTTTGTACCAAACCTAATTCTTCATTAAGCTAAACAAGGCTACCACTAAAAATGTCAAACCTTTAACTTTTTTGCTGTAACATTTAAAGCTAAACATGCTAGTCCAAAAAAAAAGTTTAAAGTCAGAGTTTAACTCTGTCACGGTTCTGGTTCTGTGCTCTGTGACTCCTGTTCTCACAAAAGCTGCCAGCAGTCTCATCCCTCCCCTCTCTCCCCTCTCTCCCCTGTTTCACTTTGACCTGGTGGGGTCCTACGCCGTCTGCTCCCACACCTGTACACCATTTCACTCCCACCCCCCAACTCCGTTGACGGACAGCTGCACTTCAAAGATTTCTCACCCTCTCTTCAGTTTATCATCTGTTGCGGGAGTTGTGTGTTGGGGCAAAAAGTCCCATGCAGCCGGCTCTGTTGTGGGGGCCAATTTGGATGATTGGCCTTGAAATGCAAGCTGAAGCGGGCTTCCCTCTGTTCCTTTAAAGTGACCCATGCCTGGCAGTGTAATGTAAAATTATCCTCCTCGTGTTTGTGTTGTGTCAGATGTGGTGACTGGCAGAAACTGTTAGTAATTGTCTAAGTGCTCCGGTGTGTCAGAGCTGTCCGTCACTCATCCCGGCCCCCTCCTCCTTAGTTCTGCTCCTTCAGCTTCTCATAATATTTTCACTGAACTACAGAGGACAAACTACTTTCAGTGATGGAGTTGTCACTTCGCTGCTTTTGCTAAGAAAAATATTTTACCTAGGGAAGAACACACAACTGGCCGACATGTGTTCATACACATACAAAAAAAGGCGTATACTTTCTCTTCTTTTTTGTACTTTTATGAACTGTACTTGTCACAGAAGTGGAAACTAACCTAAATGTGACGTTATGAAAATACATTCCTTGCTGAACCAACCGTAAAATAATGGACACACATACTCACATATTCTCTAACGTATACGTTTTTAAATGAAAAGCACTGACTGAAGTCCTGAGCAGGGTCCCATCATGAAAAGCAATTAAAGTTTGGTTTCCAGGCTCAGGTAATAATTCAAAAGCATTAAATGCTCTGTCAGCTGCCACACACGTGCAGTGTACACGGCACATAAAGCCCTGCAGTGTGAAAATGTTGACCTCAGGTGTATTTCATTAAGACCATGATGTTTAAATTGCTGCGGTTTATTAGGATTCCTGCTAATCAGGGCTTTAGTTATGGAGGTGAGGCGTTGGGCGAATTTTCAACTTTAAAATCATCAGAACATTTTAGCAGTCTGTACAAAGTGCCCAATCTCTTCCTGATAAATATGTTTTTACAAATCTTTACAGTATGTACTTCCCAAGTACATTTTTATAGTATTATTTTACTTATTTTGGCTACCACTTCACTCTGTATGGCATACACACTACAATACACACTGCTTATGATTTGAGTTGAATTGTATTATTATTTCTATTAATATATTATTATATAGTGTTAGTAAACTAATGACAAAGTCTGTTGTCTTTAATTGTATTGACTGATCACCAGACCTACAACAGTGCTGAGGAAATACAACAACATCCATACAAATAAGCACATAACGGTTCTTAGGTAAAATTATTAACACGAACACTTCTTTCTAGCGTCACTTCTGCTAGCATTCCTCCTAAATGTCCCCTTTGCTACGAGGGACGTTCAAACACTCCAGGGTAGTTTGACTGTAGATGTTACTAATTCATTCACAGAGTGCAGTCTGAAGTGGTTATAGGCATGGCTAGGCTGACAGTCCTAAAAACCACTGAGAAGGAGAAGAATACGACCTTGTTTATTCCCTTCAGCGTCACAAATCCTTCTTCATTAAAGCACAACAGAATGACTTCAAAACACCACAACAATGTGCAACATATATTATTACAACATTTGATGCCCGTATGGTTTTGGTTTGTGGTCTGCTGCTTTGCTTTATTACACAGCACCAACATCCCCTCCTTCTCACAGAGGCAGACTGCAGAATACATCAGAGTTGCTGATATGTTGAAAACAAATCCTGAATAGGACAACATACTTTTTTGATGTAATGTTAAAAAAGAGAAGAAAAAAAAGAGTGTTCAGCTTCTGTGTTGGAATAATCTATTTGAAAGAAGGATAAGCAGCAATCTAGTAGTGAACAATTCTAAGTAAAGAGTGGAAGTGGATTTAAGAGGAGAGGAGAAAGAAGAAGAGAGTCATCATCCCTATAGTTATTAGGGATGTTCAAGCAGCTGGCTGTTAAAGCACACATGAAATCATAATATTTTTTATGTGTTTAAAACAGTGACTGTGGCATGTGGAGTAGTTTAGCAGTGAGACACATTTTTAAAGTTTAATTCTGTTAAATGGACAAAACCTTCAATCTAGGATCTTCAATTAGTAAAATTTATGTCTAGTTTTTTTAGGCTGGGTGTTTAAACCTTATTGTTTTCTGTGTGGTTACAGGCTGTCCTGCAATAGAGGGACAGAGTTTGTCCATGTGTCCCATATAGGACCAATGGGAAGTGACTATATTTGAGAAAAGAGAAAAATGGTAGTGTTATGCAGCCTACATGATTAGCCAACTCGCTACTCAAAGAAAATGTTATACGTGCATGACAGCAAAGATGCTAAATATTTATCAACATCGACTTGAAATGATGATGTAACATCAGTTACATCATTTTTCCTGCAGCTTCTGCGTATGTGCGCCACCATGGGCACACGTAGGATACTGTAGGTCGTGTGGTCCACAAAGTTTAGAGTACAACCAATTGTTGGGTCACCACCCACATATAAATCACAAGTCAAAGGTGCACTGCAGAACATGGCCCTAAGTACAAGTAAGGAAATGCAATAAGGCTGCAATAAGTCATTTAAGATGTTGATAATTAATTTATTTTCCATCACTAACTGATTCATAAATACAGCCTTATGACACTGGTTCATAAACTGTTCTTGGGTCCACCTGCTCCAGGAGCAGGAAGACTTCTGTAACCTGCGTGTTTGAAATTAAGTGACTGCGTTACATCAATCATAAAAAGAAAAGCAAATGTTTGTTGGAATGAAATCGAGGGTGATTACTTTGTCAGGTTTATTGCTTCCCGGTGAGGTCAAATACCAACTCAATTTTTCAACTTTGATTTAATGGCACAGTTTGTTCTGTGATTTTTTATTTGCAGGGCAGCTGCAGAGCTGCAAGGCTGCCGTGAAATCAGTGAATTAACTCCCCTCGCCCCATTTCAGCCCCAGCCCCTGCCCACCAACCCCTCACTCCTGTCCAAACACACACACACTCTGCCTTCCACTGGGGAGGAGGAAAATCATTCGTTATTTTAATGGGTGTCAAATATGTTTTCCAAATCTACTAAAAGGTTATCGTTGTTACACCCGGACAAGTGCTTATATCTGAATCAATGTTAACTCTGTTACTAGGGAAATTTACTGCCTTCCCGGGTGACCACGCTGCACAAACTAAATCGGCGTGTTTTCACAAAGTGCAACTCCAGGGTGATTTATACAGCCTGGGTGACTGACTGCTCTTTGATAGAGGGGGAGAAAAAACACACATATCCGAGAAGTACGTTGAAGGCATAAATAACACTCTGTATTTTCATTCGAATGTCTGACATATGAAGATTATGTATTGTTAGTGTTCGAGCAGCAGGAGGGTGGTACATTTCAGAGGGGTGGTGGCAAATGGGGTAATATGGATGAATGACATACGACTCCGCAGATAAACTGAGGTGGTGGTTTTCACAGCTACAAACTTATCTAACCCACCTCAGACCATGTGGTATGCCTACGGGTGTCTGTGGCCTGTCTTTCGATGAACCGTCTATTATAAAATAAGGGCCAAATAAATTAATCACTGGTAAGAAAAAAGAGATAAATGAAAGAAAAAGAGTCGCAGGAAATGACAAAGAAAAGGAAGAGATTACTGCTGATACTCCAGTGTCTGTGTGTCACTATTTGTCTTAGGCAAGTTAGCTTTATCTAATAAAGTGTCTTTGTATTAAGATGGATACTTCAAACACTCTTTGTCTTTATAATCACAGAGGAGGGAGGCAGAACTCACACATTCCTCACTCAATTTATTATTAATAAGTACATCAGTGGGAGAAAGATATCCCGGGGACCAAAACTCCTGCCGAGCGCAACATTCATCAAACGTAAACGAATATCACAATACACAGGATACAGAGGCTCCAATAACAGATAATTGATGAGAAAGGTCTTTGGGTACACTGGATCACTTCTGATGGTTATCACCATATAACATCATTTCACAGTTTACACCCCAATGATAGAGCATTCACTGCCGCTGCCTTCTGTGTGCAATTAAGTGGTCTGTTGGCAGCATTGATGGGGTGGGGTGGGGGTGGGGGGGGGGCACACCGTGATTAAACTGTGGTCAGCTGAATAACTCACTCAATACTGCAGTTTTTCTCACAAGAACTTAATCTGTTGCAACCGCAGCAATTACTGCTATCAGGATAACAAATTGCAACCAGCGTGATCTAAGAGTTTTACAACCTCTTTATCTGGTTGTGGATGACAAGCTTTGAGATGCGTTTTTGTACAAAAGTAGCTCGACAAAATCCTGTTTGGGTTTTGATGAAAGAAATCGTAAAAAAAGACTCAAATTTCCACAGAGAGCCGAGACAGTGCTTACTGAACCAAAATACATAATGACGAATGTCATTTTGACAAATTTGACAAACCACATCCCAGGTTGAACCTCACTCCAGGAGTACAAGGCTACGGTTGTTGAGGATTTCATGCTAATTATTGCTCTGACAGACATTGATCCGAAATGTGGGCTAACAGCAAATGGTTGATTTGACTAAAGCAGGCTGCAACCTTAGAAAAGTGCAGAGCAGAGGGACTTTGGGAAGAACACAGGTTCACAGAGAAAGACCACCACGTCATGGAGCTAATTTGTGTTTGCTGCACAAAATACTACAGATGGCTCAATACAACTTTCTCATGTCTGATACTGATACTGCAACTTGTAGTGTTGCTAGTCTGATACCTTCTATTCTCTTCCAGCGTGCCGTTGCTGAGGTAACTTACTTTTGCACAAGACGCTGTAAGCAGTGATTGTTTAAAGTCAGCTTAAGCCTTTGGGCTTTGGTATCAGATCGGATGGACTTAAGTTGTTTGTTTTTTTTTTTTCTTGATGTTTGATCCTGAAATCTTGAGTATCTGATCAAACCATCCCTACAAAATAGCCCACATTTTTTTTGCCAACTCGACAGTTATTGACAAAGCGTCAAACTTCTACACCTTGCCATAAACACAACAATTAAAATTACAAAATGAATAAAACTTTGATGTTTTGTGATTAATTTTCCAGTGGATGATGATAGAATCACTCTCAAATGTGACACTAAAAGTCCACCTGTGCTTAGGTTTCCAAGATCTCCAAAAGACCTTTTGTGTTTGGTGTTATTTATAATGCTCTCTGGTCGACAACAGGAAAACACTAACCCTGATGACAGATGGGGCTCAGTCTTCCCTACAAATGAGCCACTTCCCAGGCTGCTGCACAACCTGTGCTCCAGTGTTGGGTTTCTAACAGCCAGTAGCAGCACTGAGACATGAAGCTATAGGACCCATGTATGAGGGCAGGAATCCAATCAATAAAGTTCAACCCTGGACATGATATAACATGTTAGAGAGACAGAGACGAAGAGGAGGATAAACCATCTGTCCCTGTCCTCACCACACTCCCTGTGTCACATGTCAATCTGTGCTGCTAATGTCCAATATATTGGGTTATCATTCATGCACTTTAAACCACCTTTTGTGGGTTTTTAGGTAATGAAGCTGTAATTTGATTGGCATTGGTTTACTGTCCCCGGTGTCTGCTCTCACTCCGCTCTGCATCTGTCTCTCTCACCTCCCTCTGGGACAAGTGCATCTCTGCGGTGCCATTCTCACTTTTCAGGTGATGTGGCATCACAAAAACACTTCATTAACAAGTTAAATGCGCGCATCGTCGTCAAAGCAAAGCAAAGATTTATTTGATTTGTTTGCTGGGCTTTCAGTGTAATTGTTGTGATCTCTCAGACTAATCTCGTGTTTCCACAGTCAAGTGTGAGCAATTCAACAGCAGGTGGAGGATCTACAGAGAAATAGACAGTTCAAAGTCAGACTGGAGGATTTGACCTCCAGGCCTTTTGAGGACACTTGCGTTTGAAGAGCTTCTAGCCAATCAACGCTGCTTTAGAGGTGAATGCACTAATCATTTACTGGAAGAAGTGCTTTACAATGAACCACCCACATGATGAGAGAACCATTAAGCACATCACTACAAGTCAAAGGGAGCAAGAGCAGTCGAGGTCTTTTTCCCCTTTCATAAAGTCCTACTTTTGTGTAAGATGATACGGCCTGGTGGACTTTCAAGAGCAATGCAGTACCTCTTTATTGGCTGATAACGTTTTTGACATTTTCAAAGTAGTAAAAATAAGTTGAAATTCTGGTTCTGGGGAGAGGGTTTGTAACACAAGCTGTTCTGAAATACACGACTCAAGAACCTGGAGCAGGAGAGTTGGTTCCTTTAAAGAGTCTCAATACTTGACAACTATGTGAAAAAAATGTATTTAGTAAATTCAGCAAATTAGTATTGTAATAAAATGTAACACACCCCAATGAATGTATCTTTGTCTTTGACCAATGACTGCTGACGTAGCTTGGGAAAGGAATTAGGTGGTATAGACGAGCAGATGAAAATTACAAGTTTAGCTTTTAAAGAGCAACACAGAAAAGCTCAAATGTAAAAATAAAGTAAAAATGGCAATTGGTTTACCAGTAATAATTTAAATTCAAAGACAACAGCTCCAGAAAGGACCCACTGTTAGTTCTGAAAATGATCCAAAATAAAATTGTAGGTTTCGTTTTACATTTTAGGGAGGAAAAAAAAAAAAAAGGAAAATTTAAATTACCTATCAAGGCTGTGTAAATCCTGTTAAGTACCACTACTGGCCCTAGAGCCATATTTTGTGCTATTCGGATTACAAATATGATCATGACCTGAATCCAATCAGTAAACTTCTAACTTGCGCACTCAAAACAGTCGGTAGTGTAGCTGCATGTATTGGGACAATTTTATTATGAGTTTATGATGAAGTTCTGTGTTGTTTCAGTGGTTTGTGCAATCGTGCTCTCACAGGGATACAAATCTTTCCCCATCTGTTTGGTGTTAGCTTTCAAACCGCACTTAGCAGCAAAGCCACAGACATGCAAGACATCTACTGTTTAATTAAAGAAAGGAAAAGAAAAAGCCAGGATAAAATTATGCTGCTATAAAAAAGCCTTGCCAACAATAACATTATCGTTTGACACACAGCATGTCAAAAAAAAAAAAAAAAAATACCACCAGCCTCATATCACAGAAAAGACAACCGACCTTTGAAGAAGTGTGCATCTCCGTGAGTGTGTGTGAGTGTGCGTGTGTGTGAACCACTGATTTTAGTGCATCAAAGATTGCTTTAAGGATACCACAAAAGAATCACCTCTGACACCCAAACAAATAAACATAAGTCACATTTAAATAGCACAAGCTGGAAGAGTCTGAAAGCCAGCTTCTCTGCTGAGTGTGCGTGCAGCAGTGCGCGCTAGTGTGTGTGTGTGTGTGTGTATCATAAAGAGCCGAGACATGTCTATTATGTGCAGTTTGATTAAAGCATGATGGCTGGTGTCCAAGCTGCCTCGCAGGGGAGGTGCTGTGACAGCCGACAGCGCCTCTACCTGCTGCCTCCTCTGCGTGTTAGGTGATTTACGGCTAACTCCCTCCGTTTATGTACCGCCTTATTTTCATTTCTACCCCGCTGCGTGCCAGGTTCAGAACTCCTGAAGAAATATTGCGCTTTGCTGACAGAATACAGTGACAGCCCATCTCACCGACCTTGAAAGAGTATACCAGAGCGTTTAACAGTACGAGAGCCGGGGAGACAAGGCGAGGTTGAAGGCATCTGTTAGAACGCGGCCCACTGAAACGAGCATTTGATCTAAACAAGCTCTGATTGGGTGGAATGATGTTTATAGCTGAGTGAGAATCTACTTTCAATTAAAAACAATGACACAAGGGGGAAAGGGGAGGTCTGTAAAACAGACGGTAAAATTTATTGAACAACTTTTACTGTGGGTCTCGTCTGAGGAACATGTGGCGCACAAATGAAATGTTTGTTCCGACAGACGAGTCTCGCCTGCAGACGCGCAGGTAACTTGACGCCGGGGACTTTTTCATTAACCCCGAGTTCAAACCCACTGCTGTTTCAGGCTTTTGTGGGAAAGCAACAATTTGATGTAAAGGGTGAATATAAATAACACAGTCGTTCATGTTTCCTATTCATTCCAGCGTGTGTTGTCTTTTGCAAAAAAATACTCAGAGCTGTAATGAGGTGTTGTCGCATCCTGAGGCCTTAACATTTCCCACATTATTATTTCAAAGGCTCTGACAACAGCTCTGTTTCTGATGCAATTCTTATCCAGATGGAAGGTGTTCCTGTGACTTGACGGGTGGGCTGTACCACCAAGTATCAGGGTGAAATATGAAGGATGTGCACTGGACTGTGTTCTAATTATTCATGTTAAATCTGAAGAAGGACAACAATATTTCACTTTAATTAAATGTACCTTTGTTGCCAGAAAACAATGAAGACAGAAATCACAGTTTCCTTACTGACAGTTTCCTTACTGACAGGATGTAGGGTTTATAGGGAACAAGTGGACATTAGTACTTAGACTTCCATAAATACTATATAAGAGTTGGTGAAATGCCTCAGTACTCCTTACTGAGTAACAGTTAAAGTGGAGCCAATCTGTGATCACATTTCATTTTAAAATGTTAAATGACGTATCCTTTACCTTTAATATAAGTGTTGTGAACACTGTCTAAACACAGGATATCTCTCATTAGCCTCTAATTACATGGAGAGTTCTTTTGATCTTGTGACAGTTTTTCTCGCTTCCACTGAAACCAGCACTAGATGGCATAGATGTGCCCAAAAAAGAAAAGAAAAAAAACAAAAAAAAAAAACCTCCCGCCCCTTGGCTGCCTCTGAAAACTGACTATAAAGAAAGATTGTCATCGTATCCTAATTAAATTATGAGATGTGGTTTGGTTGGGGCTGTCACTGTCTGAGGGTCTTTCTACCTCTTTCTCTTTCCATTCCTCAGTAGACAGAGGGAAGCAGAGTGAATCCCCCTGAGGTCCTCTCATCTCTCTTCAGGAGCTGCTAACTCTCTTCTCTTCATGACCAAGATCAGTTCAGGTAGACAAGAACCAGCCTTTCAGCACATTAGCTTTTGGTTACAGGGGACACAAAGCAGAGACTGAACAACTCTGCAGGGGGAGGGAGAGACCCAAAATAAATCAAAAGAACACACAGTTATTAAAGATCATATGAACAAGGCTAAAATGGAATTCCACTGGCTCATAAATTTTAGTTACGTCATCAACAGTGGTCCTGATTAGGTCAAACATAAACCTGATGTCTGATGCAACTGTCACACAGGATGACTCCAAGTGCGAACAGCAGAGTTGACTGTAGCAGCGGAAAATATTCCAAAGTCAAATCAGGGAAAGAACACTTTAAAGATTTGTCTAAAAAACACAATTGTGATGAGCACTCGATGGTTTATGATGGTTAGAAAAGAACAAACAAAAAAACTTCTGGTCAAAAGTAAGTGAACTTGATGAAAAACAATTCATGAATTAACAACAGATCCTCTGACAGAGTTTATGATGGTGTTGATGATGTGAAACAGAGCCTGTCACAGACCACTGCTGTGTTCAGTTAAAGAGCGGTGATGAAGCCACTGCACAAATGGAAGCAAAAAAAACGTGGAGAACATTATGAGCCTTTAATACAGAGACCCTAAGTCCTTAAGATTACAAATACTTCAAATGTATGGTACATAGTTGATGTCGTACTTTAAATGGTGAAGTTAAGGCGTTTTTATTGTGGTAAATCCTACACTATTATAGACACAGTTCAGCAGAGACAACTGGTCATTTCCAAGATTTACATTGAATATCAACAAAAACCCTAAAGCCAGTTCTACAAAGTCACTGCTGTGAAGGCCGTTTTCTCCAACTGGTCATAACCAAACATGACGTGGTTGTAGATCTCGCGCCAGTGGATTATTTAGCTTAGTTAGGTAAGTAGTGTTATCACACAATTCCTTTTTTACAGAAT
Source organism: Cynoglossus semilaevis (assembly GCF_000523025.1). NCBI lineage: Eukaryota > Metazoa > Chordata > Actinopteri > Pleuronectiformes > Cynoglossidae > Cynoglossus > Cynoglossus semilaevis. The sequence goes on along the minus strand of NC_024322.1, from coordinate 5,454,273 downwards.
TCTAATGTTTTTCTTTAAACACTGTGTCGACCTGCGTCTCGTTCTCATCATAAGGAGTTGGCCAGTAGGCCTGATTATAAAAATTGTATATAATTTTAAAAGTTTTAGTATGATTTAGTATGAAGTTTTACAAGATATTTATTTCAAACCTCCTTTCACTGACAAAAATTTTAATGTTGTTATTTTTAATTACAACTGAATGTCCTTTTTCTTTGTCACTTTCTCAATGTCTTATTTCCCTTTCCTTTCTTCCCTCCTCTGCCTCTCTCCCTCTCACCCCCTCTCCCCACTCCTCCCCTGTGCTCCCCCTCCTCGTCCTCCACTCCTGCACTGTCAGTGATTTTTCATCGCCCTTGTTGGGGCTGTTTTATGCATTGTTTCCCTGATGCAGTGATTGATGTCAGGGGCTGGTAATCTGGGGGAATGAGAGGCTGGATGGTGGCAGTCGAGTCCCCTCTGTCTCTGACACGTGTCGGCTCAGTGCCGGTGCCGGTGCGCCGCACTGGGGGCCTCGTTTGGCTGCGGCCACTGCTGAGGCTGCTCACTTCGCTCGCTCAGCCAGCCCTCATTTCCATTTCAATCTCAGCCTCATGAATGCAAAAACTCTGGCCGAAAATTAATAACACTACGCAGGGGGAAAAGTGGGCACAAGGGAGAAGGCATGCAAAGACAGAGGGATGAAGAGGAGGGTAAGGAAGAGAATGCCAGAGCTGGAGCCTTTTCTTCCTTTTTGTTCCTCCAAAAGTGCCCCTTATTTTATTCCCCTCTCTCTTTCAACAGTATCTCCCAATGAATGGCATTACAGACAATGCCATATCCAGAGTGACACAAATTTATTTCGGTTGCAGCGCCATAGTGTATTTCCACAGAACCAGGGGCGATTTGTCTGGGGACAATTTGGTTTCCATAAAGGATTTAAATGGTTTCTGTGGAGATAGTGGGGTGAAATTTAATTTGTTTCTCATTTACTACAGCAGGTATGAAAAGGAGAAAAATTGGACGGCTGATGGGCTAAAAATTGGTGCTGTCCCTCTGCTGTATCCCCAAAGGACCAAGGCCCTGCATCATATAGATTGAGTTCAACCGCCCAGCCCTCCCCAACCACAAGCCAAGCCAACACACGCACACACAGACACACGCATACGGTCAGCCTTCAGCTTGAGAGAGCTGTAACCTTAAACCAACTTAAACAGTAACCTTTGGGGAGGCTGCCAATCACTCCTAAAACAACGTTTCCATCGATCGGCCTGTCTGCGTGATTTATGGCCTCATTTTACACTAATTGAGAATTAGAGGGCGGATTAGTGGGCCTCAACACTTCGGCCTGATATGCACTCTGAGCAGTGTAATCTGTCACGCTGGGATGTCCGACACTCTCTTACTCACAAAGGAGGATAGGAGGGACGAAGGGGGGGCAGGGAGGGGGGGTTTCTAATTGAATTTCCAGATAACACGGAAATTAATTTGACACCAGCGAAATTTGACTACAGCTCTGCTCCTACTGCTCACTTGCTCGACTCGCAGAGAAATGCCCCTCTTTCCATCCAGCCTTCGTTCCTGCCTTTTCTCTCTTTTTCACTCTTTATCTCTTCATTTCTGCTGTGCCTTGCAAACACTATTGATCCAAATCACTTTGAGTTGTCGGCTCTCTGAAGCATGGAATCCCTAAATCATATTTGTGCTCATATTAGGCCAGTTCATCTGCTGCTGTCTTTGGCCAGATAAGGAATATTACCTTTCATTTTGTTTGACTGCGTTTGCGTCCTCTTACTTTTTTCTCCCCTTCACTCAGTCTTTTTTATTTTTGATGGGGGGGAATCTCCTTTCCCGAGGCTGGTGAATGCATGCAGGCGAATGCCCAGAGTCAACAGTTGGAATTGAATTAGAGCCCTGCCTTGCCAGGTCCATTGTCTGGGTAATTTGTCGTATAAGTGGCAAAATGAAAGCACTCTCCACGGTTCTCTGAGCACCTGCTGTTGTGTCACTCATCGCTGCAGATAGAGAGTGAGGGAGCGGGAGAGAGAGAGAGAGAGGGAGAGAGAGGGAATCACTTGTTAAATAGTTTTGCCACAATAAACTCAGGTGTCACTGCAGTGATTTACAGCATTATTAATATGTGAAGAAACCGGCCACTCGAAATAGACCTTCACTCCTTAGAAATGCTGTTGAAGTACTGCATATTAAGAGGAATACTTTTTTGTACTACTGGTTTAGTCATACTTCAGACCAAACTTATTTTCTATATTTCCTTAAAATATATTACTTTCACATTGGAAGACAAATTATCGACCCACGTGTTTATTCCTTTGTTTAAACAAAATCTGCCTGGGAGCCGTTTGTGAACCAATGCATCCTTAAACATATACAGTAATGACATGCAAAAGAGTGAATGGTATTTGTGATGCAGTATATTAGGATAATTACAGCCGTTGGTCTTTAGGCAGTGCATAGATGTGAGAACACTGTGAAAGAGAAACCCTTTTCTATTTAGTCCACATTGTGTGGGAGTTATGTTTGCATGAGGGCTCTTTAGCAGAGTAAGAGATGCATTTATCTGTGTAATGAACTTTGGACGCTAGCTAACTTAATCCCAGTAATGCCTGCGAGAGTCAATTAGCACAACTAGATTCAGTGTGGTATTTATCTGATGGAAATGACCCGGCGACTACACACACCACAACAACACACGCACACACCATATTGACCATCTTCATCTCGTCTTCTGCCTAATGGCACCAAGGGGCCCATCATCAACTCCATTCTGCAATGTTACTAAAATTCTTTTGAAAAGCCTTCAGGGAAGTTGTGGAATGGAGAAGCAGTTGGACTGCAGCAGTATCAGGTCTCTTAGAGACGTTTGCTCTCCTACAATATTCCAGTTTAGGTTGTTCTAATCTTGTTAATCTGGATTTGATTCAATCAATGCCCAGCAGATATTATCAGTGTTGCCTACAGGTGACAGCATATTATAAAACCTGTAACAGACACCTCTGGGACCTTCATCTCCTCTACAACAGGATCTACTATCTGCAGCCGTAGCCTGTACAGAGAATAATAAATGACAGGGTGAGATAAGACCAGGCTGTTAGCAGGCACGGTCATGGTCTACATTGCCCTTCATGTCTCTCCAGGGATGACGGCATATGTGTGTGTCTTCATACATGCCTCATTGACTCTTTGTGTGTGTGTGTGTGTGTGTGTGTGTGTTTCAGCTGTGCGCTCAAATAGACAACTTCTGTAAGCAGCGACAGAGGTGGCCATTGTCTTTTAGCAGTCTGCACAGTAGGTTACAAAGGTCTCTCTCTGCCCTGCTCCCTCATTTCTTATTCAGACCCACAGGGGATGCAGGGTGAGGAGGGTGTGGGGGAGAAGAGGAAGACAGGGTGGGGAGGAGGAGGAACGGGGCGGGGGGTAACTGAGAGGCTGATGGAGACTAGGTGACAGGTTGGAATGGGCCATCAATAGATCCATCAGCCGGGTAATTTGGAGCGTGCTTAACATACATCAGTGCAGTCGCAGGAGCTGGTATCTGTCTTGTCGTGGAATCACAGTAAATAACAGTTAAAGATGGTGTCAGGCTTGACCTAGCTGACCCCCCCCCTCCCCCCCACCTATCGAGCCCCCCCTCTACACTTCAACCCAGAACAATAATACACACCAGCTACACCACCGCTGCAATAGAACATGTACTGATGGGATTGGATGAACTCATAGATCAACAACATTAGCATTTACACTCAGCTCAGATCTTTGGACAATTGAACAGGCTGTAATAATAATATCTTCCTTTTTTACTTATGTATTAAGGGTCACATTGGCGATATTTTTGTTATCCCATTATGTGTCAACTAACAGAAAGAAGGCAAAAAAACAAGTATTTCAATTAATGTATGAACTGATGTAAAATAAGAGTAAGATAAGCTTTCACTGTGTAGTCTTAAAAATAACTCAAATTGAGTCATCTATTTTGATTTTTAAAAGCTTTGTGACAACAAACCTCTCTTCCAGAACAAACCTGCTCACCAGCAAGTTGACAAATAGGCTGGAGCATCTTTCACTGACAGACACTTTTGCAAAAACAAATGCTGCAGGTGCTTTGAAAGCTGTGCAAAGCACCAGAGGGCAGGCAGATGAGCCTCATCCCTGTGGAAGAACTGTCTCTCTTTGACTAAAGGGGAGATTGTGTGTCTGCGCTCACATAGGAGCCTGGGACTACAAAAGTGAAGCACCTTAGGCTAACTGCAGTTGCTGCCACTCTGGTTCCCTCTAACCTATCCAACATGAGCCACTCATAAAGGTGTCATACATCATCATGCATCTGCAAGTCATTTAGTGCATGGGATAAAACATTGAAGACGTGGATAGTGTACAAAGTTTAATCACAGACTAGTTCTAGTTCTTCACATTCTTGAATCGGGTCTCTGCCTCTCCTTCGAAACTCATTTCTCATTAATGAGAATTTGCACTCAGAGAAAAAAAAAGTAGTTTTTATTCCTTAATTTTATCTAAGGTTGATCATGGGTCCTCAAAAAAAAAAAAAAAAAAATTGAAGACGTGAATCTGGCATTATAATTACCGCATGTGTAAAACCAAATATCTTTAGCAGCATCCTCCATCTGACGCCTAATTGATTCAGCCAGCAGGTTTCAAGGCGTACAAAGGTTTAGCTTTACACTGAAACAATCAATGAAATTTGAAACCATCATCTAAAGACTTAATGGAAAAAAACTGTGTTTATAGTGTTTATACCCCTGGCAATTTTGAAACATTTTCATTTTTCAGGCCATTGTCTCCAGCCCATGTCTGTTGTCTAAAATTAAAGTAACAAAACACCCTAAAACTGACATCTCTGATGAATGTAGGTTTGCTAAAATGCTTTTAGGAGTCTTGAGTGCAGAAACAGAAGAGTGCAGATGCCAACGACGCTGCCCTGTATGTAAGCAACTCATATTTTATTAACATCTAATATTTCTTAAACAGCAGAGTTATTGTATATTCTCCATTTCCTTTTGGTATTCTTTACCCAAAGAGAAACCATAATCACAGGACAAAAGTGTTAGGGAAAACCCAATGATATCTGAAACTCCATTGCAGTTATACTCTACTTATTGCTAGGAAAAAAAAGTCACAATTAATAGGATTTTTTGCCAGTGTAATTTCATGCACGACATGTAGAGGTAGTTAAAGTAGATAAAGGTTAATCATCCAAAATGATGGATGGGAAACAAAAGTATTAGACGAGAAGAGGTTGAAGGCAGAGTGGACAGAAGGAGGAAGAGTGTCTAAAGTCATTTGTGCTGGAAGAATTACAGCCAAACTGCAGGCAGAGGTCTGCTAGACAGTAGTGAGATCTGCTGTGAAGTATGGTTTGGAGACAGTAGCAGTTTCCAAAAGATGAGAATCAGAGCTGAAGATGCTGAGATTTGTTTTTGGGAGTGACCAGAATGGATACGATCGGACAGAAAAACAAATTTAAAAAACTTCAGTAGGAAAAGTGAGACAGTTTGTAATGTACATGAACTAAAGACGTATAGTAGACAGGTTGGATTGTTAGAAAGGCTTCAGGATGGTTGGAAATGAGATCCCATAGTTAGAACATTCATTAACATTTAGTATACCCTGTCTAAGATCTAAGATACAGATTCTTCAAATTCTGCAGGTTAAAAAACAAAACAAACAAACAAAAAAAAAACTCACTATAAAAGCAAAATATATACAAAAACTGTTGAACAAAATCTATGCCCAAAATAAAATATACTAACGCAATTCTGTTACTGAGACAATCTCTTCTGTCCCTGTAGATGAGTTATTTATTAGAAATGTACAACGTGCACACAGATTAGAGCAACACAACCCAGAAGTGCATCACGACCCTGACCTGTTCCTGTTGAACTTGTTACAGTCCTCTTGGCTCGACTCTAATTAAATCCAATTAGCTAGTCAAGGTTGTGCGCACACTAATACTGTTACATTGATATAATTTGGCCTCTGCTTTTAGCTTTAAGTACACGCAGATACCTTAATCGAAATTGTCACTTAAAATGAAACTACAGCTCCCGTAATTAAATTTAATTGGATCTTGTCACTTCTTATGCTGCCGGTGTTTTGATCCTTGTTGAGCAGTCGCTGCCTCTGCTCTGTAATGAGCTTTATTACACAGTCTGCAGCTAGTAATAGTTCCAGACCCAGTCGAAGCTAAAATGGGTTTGAACCTTCACCACTGAGTAACCACCTTAATTTAAGCCTTTTTCCCCCTCATCAAATGCAGTATGAATGTTTAAAAATATTTTAAACCAAAAAAAAAAAAAAAAAGAACTAGAAATATTAAAGAATAAAACTTTTCTCTCCACAACATCAACTGTTAATCCCATGGTAGGATTTGTTGTTCAAATAGTCATAAATAATATTTATATTGACCAATTTTACTGTACATTAAATAAATAATCATTCATGCAATACTAGAATGAAACAATCAACCAAACCACAATACTTGCCTATGCACTGACATCTTCTGGCAAAAGCACAATCGGATAACAAATCAATCAGAACATCCCATACTGTATCAGTAACTTGGTTAAAAAAAAAAAGCAAAAAAAAAAAAAGCAGAACAATAGCCAAGAGAAAACACATCTATAATTAACCGCAGATATCCATGATTATACATTCTAGAGTCTAGTAGTCAAGCACATTTACATACAGTATACGCATTGACAAAAAAGATCCAAAACATCCAGAAATGAGGAATAGGATCACAAATGCCAGTGAATTCCAAGTTAAAAGCTAAAATGTTCATGAGAGTTACACTAGGACATAAGGGACAGGAGACAGGTAGACATGGCAGCCAAGACAGTACACAGCAGTGGCACGGCGGCCCGGTAAAGGACAGCAGCAGCACGGCGGCTGCAAAGAATAAAAGATAACAAAAACAGCACACCTTACTGTGTGAAGATCTTCAGGATGACACATCTGGGAAATAAAGTCAGAGAACAGTCTAAGTGCTAAAGTTTTGGTGTGAGCACAACATGTGCCAAATAATTCTCACTAAATGAACAACCTGAGTTGTCCAACTCCACAGATCACTCACCTTGTCTTTCAGTTTCCAGAGCGTACTTTGACGGTGGACAACTTCAACCTGGCCTCCGTGTGCAGAAATCCAAGTGCATCTATTTATTTCAGACATCTGAACTGAAGCTGTAATTCAAACAATAACATAACACAAAATGTTATTCGATGAGTTACCTACTTCTTCAAACACATTCTGACGTGGTTTACAGAATTGTTGAATTAGTTTCTGCAGAGCAAAACAATTAACTAAGAAAAAGTTTCATTTGAAAAAACATTTCTTAAAAGTTCTGTTAACTTACTTATCTTAAACATGCTTGTGTTTTCTTTTTACCAAAAGTTAAAAATGATGGTGAGTATAATTTTGTCTAAAACGTGCACTCGTGTTTATTAACTCATGTAATTTATATAATAATAATAATAATAATAATATACCATATAGACTGGCACAAGGCGCCTATGCATTTCTTTGAAAGTACTATGACATAACCAAATGATGCTGGGAGACTAAAGTTGCTAGTGTGTCTCTTTGCACCATACCCAAACTATGGTAAACCCCAACTAGATTTTTTATTATTTTTATTATTTTACTTAATTAACTCGATCTGACCCACAGTGTGTATTTCACAGTGCTCTGTAGTCCACATAATGCCCACGGTTTAACGTGAGCACGATACATAAACCGTGGCCACGTGGCCTAATTCGTACTCATAATTTTGAATGACATCGTACCCATGAGTATCAAATACTGCGCTCATGGTGTTACGTAATGTCAGCACGACAATCCAACAAACTTTCACTTTCACCGATCATTTCCAGGGCTCCGTAAAAACGTAAACAGTAGCGAATATAAATCCAAAAGTCACTAACCTCTCCATCTGTGACATTCGCCCAGACCAGGTCGAGCCGCGATTAAGAATAACTTCCAACAACAGGTGGTTTTAAAGCGAAGAGCTCAAACTTTTCAGCGTCTGACGTCACACCTGACTACATTTTAGGTTTGTTTTGTTTGGGCCGTTCCGCTGCATCTTTCTGACCTTAATACACAAAAGAATAAAAAAAAAAAAAAAAGTGATTGTGCCTCGGTCAAAGGTGGAGGAGGAGGAAGAAGAAAAATATAATAAATGATGTTTATAAAAACATTTGGAAACACATGTAATTATAGTCAGGCGACAGCCTGTTCTCCTTGTAAACAGAAAACTAAATACTAATATATGTAATAATTGTAATTTATTACAGACATTGTGCAGCCAAGGATATATATTTTCCTCTTTCCACTCAAGTCTGTACTTTTCCAAAAGTTTTCGCTTTTGAAGACGTGGTGGAGTAGCGGAAGTAGCGGACATTTTTAAAAGGCACGGGTTTTGAGAGGAGCGTCGGTCTGTCTCTAGGCAACCGTGACAGCGTCACACGCAGCAGGCTCAGACATACAGCAGGACCGGAGCCGAGTGAAGAGTGTAGGAGGGCGGCAGCACGACTTTTTTTTTTTTTTTTTTTGCTGGCCTTAGTATTCCTTGTGTTTTATTGTGATCATTATTGTTAGATTTAGTGTTGATGTTTGCGTGTGTGTGTGACAGACTTGTGTATTGGACATTTATGGAAATATGGAACAAATTGCGCCCCGCATTGGTTCAATTGGGAGCGCAACATTAAATTAAGGAGGAGTACATATTTTACAGGACGGGTGGAAACCCTAGCCTGACTCTGTAACAGTTTTTCTTCATGAAGGTTTTATAAAGACTTATAAAGACTTTAAAAAAAGATTTTAAATTATGAAACAATAATATCTTTGTAAATAGTTGGAAGAGAAAAAGTCACATGACTTTTTTTAAAGTTAAATCCTCAAAAGGATGAAGGAGATAACAATGAGCTCTGACATTTTCATGCCATGTTCTTAGCGTAGTGATACCGGAAGTCAAAGGTGGAATAGCTTTTCTGGAACGTTTGCCTTCACGGCCAGTTATTTGTGCGGCTAAACAAATGAAAAATCCAAACAGAGCGGTCAGTGATGGGCTTGCCGGTGTTGTAGTGACCTCCTGACCTCTAGACTTTGGAGAATATGGATGAATTGAACATGCAGTGCTGCTACCTGAGGCAGAAGAGACAAATCTTTATTCACTGAGAGCTGCATGCTGCTAAGGCACATTCCCTTTCAATCCATTAGAGCCCGCCGTCCCCTTCCCCTTCATCACACAGTGCAGCCCTTAATTTGACAATGACAAAGAGCCACTTGCAGATTTTAAATTTCATAATTTTAATCTGTCAAGTCTGACATTTAATTAGTGGCTTCCTAACCTGTGTCTGCCACACTCTCTGAAGGGCAGCGTTTATTTCTGAGAGCGCTGCACAATCTCTCTGTGGAGGGGAAGAGAAAGCGGATTAATATATATGTAAATTACCAGCTGCTGCACAGAGGGGGGGGGGGGGGGGCATTAGGGCCTAATGCAGACAGATGAGGTTAATAATATTTGGGAAGTGTTGCTCTATTAAGCAGAGCGCTGATTAAGACCTGAGTGGGATCCCCTCTTTTCATGAGCCACTGATTGGGACCCGGGCAGCCTTTTGTTCTACACCGTCCAGGAAGAGGGAAAAAAAAGTGTAGCTGAGGATTGAAACAATGTTGGCCGACTTTATGTTACAGCCGACAATGAAGACAGGCTTAATGAGAATCTTATCATTCTTGGATAGTGTTTATGGAGCTCCAACACACACTGATAGAAGTCTATTACAACTACGAACAACCAGATGGAGCCAGCTTTTAAAAATCTTTCCGGTTCCACTGAAAAGCTCCCGTGATTGCTTTTGGTTCACACTTGATTTCTTTTCTTTAAACGCCGCAGATGATGTTTCCAGACTGACCTCATTAATTTATTTCCAATCATTATGAAACCTGATGTATGAAGATACAGCCTCCAGTTGTAGTTTGAGGTTCTTCTCACCAAACAGCAGCTTCGGTCCAGCACTCTTTCATACAGACAGCTCTGGCTGTCAGACAGCTATTGATTTCTGAATCAATAGAGAGTTAAGGGAGAATGAGTGGAAATGGCTTGGAATTGGGTCTGCTCAGGAAAAGTGTCAGGTGCTGCAGGTGGGAGTAGATCATGATCCATGTCAAAAGTTTTAAGTCATGAACAATAGAACACATGAACATTTTTCTTCTACTTCTTCTTTTTTAAAATAAACTATTTACAGGTTCTTGGAAATCCAACACAAGTTCCAGATTAAGCCAGACCTAAGATCAAATATTGACTCAGTTTTATCTCAGGTTGGGTTTTCAAAATAAACTAATTCTAATTACTGATAGTCACGCGGATCATTTCCCTGGCACACAGTGGTTGAGAAACATTGATGTGCTGTAGAGAATAAGGTTTTCATTCTGAGACCTTAAAACAGTTGACAGGGAAAAGCAGAACAAAGACAGAGAAACAGTGAGAAAAGACAGGGAGAGAGCAAGAGAGAGACAGAGGGAGAGAGGGAGAGAGAGAGAGAGCGATAGATATCCACATGTTCACCCTTTTTTCTTCCTTCTTTGCTCTGGATGTGGACGACCCCCACACCACAGGGAGGAGAGATAATGGTGGAGGAAGTCGGACCCACCTGTTTAACTCCCATAAATCATCTGTGGGTGTCTCTAACTGTTGTTAGCATCTGCAGATACTTGTCCATGTACCAGAGCACGCACGTGTGCGCTGCAGTGTGTGTGTATATGTGTGTGTCTGTAAATCATCCCCTCGGCCTAATTGGTGGCTGATAATGCTCTCTTTTCCTGTGGAGAAGGCCTATAAGTCATCAGCGGCCTGCTGGGCTCCTCTGGGGCTTCAAACGCTGTTTGACCAAAGCACTGCCTCTCTGACCACCTCCTAATCTGGACCAAATCTCTAACTGTCTCTATGATAAAGCCCTGTGCTGCAGTGCATGAAATAAGAGGTGGATTTTTGTCGGTCAACAGCGTTTCTTGTCTTTGTGTGTCAGTGTGTGTGTGTGTGTGTGTCTGTTTGTGATTCCCCTGATTGCTTCCCTTCCCTTGACAGGGCTCATAAAGAGAATTAGAGAGCGGTTGAGATAATCACATGAATAAAATGCAGCCGGTAGCTCATTACACACCCTATTATCCATTAATTAACATTATTAAGACCTCTAATAGACCCCAGCTCTCCTCCCAAGAACCCTGCCTCTTTTCAACTCGGTCCCTGCTCCTCGGTCCCTCCTGTTTCTAAACATGAAAAGAAACGCACATCAAACGAAGCCTGGCTTCAATGTGTCAGGGATTTGCAGGTGTAAAAACCTACTGAGCAAACTACGGGGGAACTATGGGTCGGTGCCTCAGTGCTGCACACTCCCAGGCCTCGCCGTGACACGCGGCGCTCACCCAGGCCATAACACACTCCTCATTAGGAGTGGGTAGAAAACTATGCATGGGCCTAATTAGGTCCCCATCCAGAAGTTTCTGTCGTTCAGTCATCCTAAGTCCTCTTCATCTACACGTCACCTTATCACAGAAGAAGGGGGGGGGGGGGGGGGGGGGGGGAAGTAGTGTGTGGGGGTGTAAAAATGGGACGTCTTGGTAACAGGCATAGTCTGGAAAATATGTCCCTTTATTAATCTAGCTCTTTGAGCAACTTGTTTTTAAACTTTAAAATAATAGTGATTTTATTTTACTTTAATTATAGTGCAATTTTAGATTGCAGAAAAATAAAAAAATGCATTTAATTAATTACAATTCCTTTCCATCCCAGTATAATAGGAGCAAGACAATTTGTGATACTTATACGGGCAGAAGTTTCAAAAACCTTGTAGTCATGAGGGTTCAGTATTATCATCCTGTATAAAGAGAACTGTGTTTTCTGTTTGCCATTAATTTAAACTGTTTATCATCTGTTTATCATCTGTTTATCAAGAAGACACCTATAATAGACAGTACATTAGAGACGGACAAAGTTATCTGATTGCAGGCCGCGGTTTAAAATCAACGCTTCAGAGAACACGCAAACCAAATTACTGATATGAGAAACACATCTATGTAAAAGAAGAAAATGTGAAGAAAAGTCTCATAGATTCAGATCATCTCATCTATGGTAAATGAAGACAGTTGTGTTGTTTAGAATCCTTAAAATACAGGAGTTTTCAATGGGATTCTGGTGCTTCAGATAACATGGCCGACGAGGCTGTGACTGGACAATTGTGTTGTCTTACATCTATTATCTAAAATGTTTTGCATTGTTTTTAGAAAGCAGACTTTACAGTCTAATGACGGAGTATTCAAACTAATGTTTGAGGACATTAACTCTTTTAGAAAAATGTTTCCTAATGTTTTAAATGAGTGAAAAGTAACAACATTTTTCTTAAACTGGAAAATAATGATTTCTTTTTTCATCTGCCACATTTTTCTGAAGCCAAATTCACAAAAAAAGGGTTGCACAGTAATGTGGTTACATGTTGGTCACATATATTCAACTGAGAAAATAATATCTATCAAAAAGTTTTTAATTGCATTCTGTGAGGAGGGAATATATTAAACATGCATAATACATACAGTGGAGTTGGTGCAGCGGGATATGTGGGATTTTTAAAAAACTAAATAATGCATATTCAAATGTC
>NC_024322.1:5435614-5441586 GCF_000523025.1 Cynoglossus semilaevis | reverse complement strand
TAGACACAATCGGGTACGTGTGTCCAGGAGAAGGAGCATTATTCCTCATTTTCTTCTCATTATTTTCAAATAAACAGGACACAGGGACGGAGCAGATAAATGATGAATATGTAGAAACTCTCAGAGATATTAGTGGGGCTTAAACTACATCCTGTGATTACTTTTTCCAGCTGTAAATAGTTGATGCTCCACTTGTACTATGACCTTAAACAGGATTTTATTGGAACACAATATCCATACCATTAAGGGAGTCTTTCATCATTCGGAGAGCGACACCGGCTGCTTGGATCCTTTCGCTGCAGTCCTTGTACATTTAAATTGCATTAATATTTCTATTTATGGCTCCCTCTTCACATGTAACGCAATACACCACATGCATGTGGGATAATGGTGAAAAAAAACAAAAAACTAATATTTTCTCTTGGGATATTTGATATTGTCGTACGTTTCTTAACTGAATTAATCCGTGATACCAGGGGAAACAGATAGAAGTGAACAGTTGGACCGGGAGATAATGGAAATTTGAAAAAAAGAATCTCCTTTATCAGCGCGGTTGGACAATGACTGTCTGTGTGGAGACATCCTCGTCTCCATCCTTCCCCTCATTTCTCCTGCCTCCTCCTCTCTCCTTCACAGTTGCTGAATGATGCCTTCTGACAAGTAAATCACATAAGAGGTGGTGTTCCCCCGTGTGGCTGAAGATCCAGCATTCTTCTTCACACACACCATTCTTTTCTCCTCTCTCCCCTCTTCTTCCTCGCCTCTCTCCTTCTCCTCCCCCCTGATTAAATCTGCTGCTCCCTGTAGGATTATTAGATTTCTAATTCAATCTGAATTTCAGGAACTTGTTTGCTTGGTTACCTGTCACAGCGTATCAGCTTGTCATATTAGTGGTGATCGTTGGCTCTACCTAATCTGCTTTAAACAATTTCATTGGGTGCTGGTCTATAAATCATACCGTAATGGGATTGACACGCGCAGGCTTAGCTAGGTAAACAAATCAGCTTTGTTTTATGTTAGGCAGCAATGAACTTGGCTTTATCAACTTCCCATCGATTCACACACACCACAAGGTCAAAATCTCTCCGGCTGCTCATCAGCAGGAGTAAGGGTCAGCACTCAGCAATTAGAATATGTATCAGATGGAAGCAGGAGCGCCCTTCATATCCTGGGACCACTGGGCTTTTTACTCCGACTCGTTAGTTCATTTCTTATCAGCGTGAAGGCTTTTCAAGTGAAGCTGAGTGGCACTGGAAAGGAAATAGTCTTTACTGAAATTTGAAAGAGAAAATAACATGAGTTTGTAGCTGTTATTGATGGAAAGTCCCAGTAGCAGCTTAAAAAATAATTAGGTTTCAAAGGTAATTCATAATGTTTTGAATAAAAATTCAAAATACACAGCAAGTTTTTTCAGCCCTAGTTATTTTGGATCGGGAGGATTGGTTTTCAGCCAGTGAGAAAAGTTGGTTCTGACCTCTGTTTTAGTAACCACAGCAGTCTGTTTAATTAGTCCAATCAAGAATAGGTCCAATACTGTATTCTCCAAACCTTTAATTTTCAACACAGATTTTATTCAATTTTTTTAGATTTTCCATGATTTATGAATATCTGGAACAGGAACAACAGGAAGTTGTTGTAAACAGATGTGGTAAATGGTTTCTGGGCTCAGCAGAAAGATGCTCCATTCAGTGACAGCGAACAGCACACAGAGCACAGCCGACGTTGATACAAACCTCTGCCACATTATCAGCCTTTCAAAATGTAGAATTAATATAGAGATAAAAAAATATATATAGCAGTAGAAAAAGGAGATAATTCAAAGTTTGACGTAAGAAAACAAGAAGAAAATTAGATATTAGAAGATATTGGCAGGAATAAAAAAGAAAGGATTGTTTTTGTTTTTCATTCTAAAGTTGCACTTAATAAAAAAGTGCCAGTAATAAACCTGTTATTTCTGCAACCAAATGTGTTTGACACTAAGACACTAAACACATGAAACTAAAGCAGAAGCAAAGGTCAAAAGGTCACAGAAAAAAAACAGGCACCACAAATGTGTAACTGGGCTAAAATGCTAAAAAGCTAATGGCAAAAAGTTGTTTCACCTAACGATGAAAAAGATTCTGTGTATGTGTGGAATCTTACTGTACCTAAATAGATGATGGAGTCCTTGGTAGAAACTGCTGTAAACGTCCCTGATAAATGAGAATAACGGAAACACAATCACAGCCTAATTGGACATTCCTGTTGCCACCCCACTATAGGATATGGAATGCAATGGAATGCAGAGCGGGACAAATAGCAGGGAGTTGACCTGCTTGGCAGCGTGTCATGGGATCTTTTCACACCAATACATCTCCCTAATGCAGGCAATTTCCTGCAGCTTTTCACCTTCAGAGGGGATTTGACCCCTGTGGGCGGCACTTTGAATGAATTTTAATGGTTGCCCATAAGGACAAATGAAGTCAAGTGTGAACGAGTTTTTCCCGGAAGAAACAATTGAGGAATTGTAAACATAAAAATATGTATGTAGAAATAAAGTGGCATTATAAAATACACAATTTAAAAGATGCTTTTAAAGCTGCCTTTAATGCAATGCAGCTGTTAGTGGCTGGGTTGGAATGATACTCACTCACTCACTCACAGTCACTCATACATAGTTTTTCATGAAGGCTCCATACCATATTTAAGTTGCATGTATAAAATAAAATAAAATAAAATAAAATAAAATAAAATAAAATAAAATAAAATAAAATAAAATAAAACAACATGTCATTGGGCGACTCCTAGATATTTAAATAGAATAAATAAATCAAACAGATTATTTGTACAAAATAATTTATATGAATACTTGCACTTATTTATTGTACATAGTTTTTCATGAAGGCTCCATACCATATTTAAGTTGCATGTATAAAATAAAATAAAATAAAATAAAATAAAATAAAATAAAATAAAATAAAATAAAATAAAATAAAATAAAATTGGATATTTAAATAGAATAAATAAATCAAACAGATTATTTGTACAAAATAATTTATATGAATACTTGCACTTATTTATTGCAAAACGTGTGCTAAAGTGTTGGTTTTGAAGAAATCGGAAAAAAAACATGGTTTAATTTAGACATAAATCAAAACACTTGATTTTAGATCCTGAATTTATATTTTAAAATGCAGTTTATATGTTATTGCCTTATTATTATTGTTGTGACCCTCCTCTAAATGCACACACACAGAGTAATGATGCCGTTTGTCAGCAGAGGAGGTGTTTCGTGAAGAAGCCGAGGCCGTTGGATTAATATGTCTCTGCCAAAGTGGTTGACGAGGCGTCTGTCAGAAACTTAGACACGCCACAATCTCTGCACTGATGTTTGAAGTTCGAAGGGGGATTTCTTTGTGTTTAGATATTTATGTGCAATATTTAGGAAGGAAACGTCCCCCACTTCAACGCCTCCCAAATCACAGGTGGCATGTTGAGGATAATTTCATCAATTACCCTGCTCTGTTTCTGGGTCTGATCCTGAGACTTTTCCTGCTCTACGATTCCTCAGCATCCTAAAAACTGTGTGCTGATGTTGACAGTGAGAGGTAAACAAAAAGGTGGGGGCAGGGGGATAGAACCCACCCAAATCCTCCAGAGGCCTGGAGGGGATGCCACACAGCCCAAAACTCCCTTCACTCTTCAGCTGTGAAAAAGCAGCTGCCTTTAAGGCAGTGCTCAGGAGAGACTGACAGCAATTACAGTTTCCTCTCTCCCCCCTTCTCTTTCTCTCTCAGCTGGGTGAGAGCCACTCGATGGGAGAAACCAGCAGAAAGGAATCTTGACTTTATGAGAGGGAGAGAAAGAAAGAAAGAGAGAGGGGGGGCGGAGGGGTTAACATCCAGCTCCACATGAGGCGATGATTGTTTACTTTGAGTGATGTGCGTTTATGACAGTTCAACAAATCAATGTTACACAGGTTTGTGGCAAATGGAGGGATTTCAGAGTAATCCTATGTAAATTATTAATCATTTCAGGGTGAAGTTGCAGCACAGCGGCATGCAGCACATCTCTTACATGCTCCAACCTGACAGTTGCACTGCTGTGCCAAAACGTTTGACAGCCCGCTCTACTTTAGATTTGTGAAGAAGACATTGGGCTGGGTGTGAATTATATTCAAAAGCTGATCTGAGGTGTTTTTGCCGCGAGTCTCGCACATCCAGTCAAATGACTGATTGGCTGAACGGTGCGGCGGGAAAGACATGGAGGAAATGTTTTTCCACCCTTTGCCTTTACGATGTTTAATTGCACAGCCTTGACGTTATATTGAGCTGCGGTGAATCTTTATACGGTGATGCAGCTCATTCCAAATGTCCCTAAACTCTTCTGCCGGACTTTTATTAGCCAGAAAACACTGAGAGACCATGAAAGCTAATGTGAGAAACATGGGCACTGAAAGGAAAGAAAAAAATAAGAATGCCTCAGTGACAGCCTCTAACCATTTTAAAAGTAGAAACATATCCATAGTAACTGTTGTGGTGCATTTGCTTCTATTTTTCCTCCTCTCTCCTCCCAGCCTCAGCCTCCGCCCTTTCCCTTAGTGGTCAGTGCAAGGATGAAGCAGAGGTGAAGCAGAATCAGAGTGGTACACATATTACTCTCTGTCTGCCTCCATTCTCTTCTTCTGCTGGTTGACAGGGCCTGTCTGGCCTAACCTGGGTGGAAAGTGACTCTAATTGTCATCTCCACAGACAAGGTTCTGCAGCCTTCCTGGAGGCACGGGCAAAATATACTTAGCTACTTTATCATATAGACAGAAACCAACCACGGAGGCAGCTTATTGACATGGACTTTTATGCAAAGATAGAACTTTTGAATTGGCAGGGCACGTCAGCCGCTGCTTAGCATGCATACATAATGAGAGTAAAGCTTTTTAGGCCCTGGCTGAGACACAAGCATCTGACAGGTAGGGTTGGAGAGTTCAAGGAAATGTGTATATTTCCTGCCTCATCCTCTGAACCTGGGATGGTTATAGATGATTGTGTTATCTGGGAGGTATAGCATTTTACCAAATGTTCAGTGCTGGATGGCATTAGTTTAAGGCGGATGGTGTGTCATCTTAACTACAGCGTACGCAGGGCTCCACTAATGGAGTCTATCAGAGCTGAATGTGTATTATATTTATGGTAAAAAAAAATACAAACCAAAAAAATACTTTTCAGCATCCATTTGAAGGAATATGTGCGATGAGCTCACCCCCCACACCCCCCTCCATCCCCCAGCGTCAGACAGGTCTGGTCACTTCCTGTTTGTAGAATCTGTTTCTTTTATGTTGAGTATTATTGTCTCCTGCATATATTAACTTTTTTTTGTACTTGTGGTATTGGTCGCCATCTTTTTAGCTACACCTGGTGATGTCATTAGGGAACATCAACCTTCCATTTAGCCGCCCCGACTGATCAGAAAAGACAGCCACACTGACTGGTTTGGTTTTGGTTCAAATGCCATTAAAATCTCGCCCCATTTCAATGTCAAAATACCGACTGTTTTAATGAAACTGCATGAATTATTATTGGACAAAAAAAGATTTGCGTACAGAGTAGACCAGTAAAATTCTCATTCATGAAGTTGTCACCATAAAGCCTCATTAACAGCTTCTACCAAGCAGCTCATCACTGTAGGACTGAGCAGCTTTTGTACTTCTGTTGTCAGTGGGACTGAGCTGGCCATGGTGCTGACTTTCTATTTCAATCAACTCTGATCTTCATCTATGGCCACTGTTGAGCAGTAGTCGTGTTGGTACTGGATTTGTCAGACATGGATGTGTGACACTCACTTCTGAATGAAATTTTCATTTTACTACTAATTTCCCTGTTGACACTATTGTGAATTTAATAATAATAATAATAATAATAATAACAAAACTATTGGTAAATACCCAAAAGAAAACTGTAAAATCTGAAACAATATAGGCAAAATGTTTGCTCTCTTTC
>NC_024322.1:5400518-5435598 GCF_000523025.1 Cynoglossus semilaevis | reverse complement strand
TCCCTTCAGGCTAATTTACTTTAGAAAAAGTGACTAACAAAGGAAAATGTGTGAGAAAAACACTGAAATTAGTTTTTCAAATGTGGAGGTTTTAGAATGTGTTGTGGGCTTCATGGACAACTTAGCATACTACAGTACAATTTGTAAAAATAAAAACATTTTACAAATTAGTTTTCATTACTAAAATTATTAAAAGATATCATGTTTGTCCACTCAGGGGCTGATGAAACATATTATATATAGTGTGAGCGGTGTCACAGACCAAAGTTTAAAGGATTGCCAAAGGCAGGATCTCTCCTCCGGGGACCTTGAATCTGTGCCCAGAATTGTGTTGGACAATCTGACACTGATATCCTGGATCCCTACAAGGCTGATATGAAACATTCTGTGATGTATAAAGCCATCAGAATGAAGTATGTTCACCTTTGTTACAGCTCTCTTTTGGCTGAGCTTTGTTTCTTTTGTTTTTCCCCCCTCCCATTTCTACAGATTTCAGCTGTTACCCCCCAGCCTTAGGTGAAATTACCCCGCTTTGGTACAAGGCACAGTCAGTCCTTTGAATGCAACCTGCAAATGCCTGTGGCCCTGTAAATGTGCTCCGAGAGGGAAAAAGAGAAAGTTAAGCTGTCCTATTGAATTGATTGAACATTCATGAAACTAAAGTGTGCCCTTCCTCCCGCCTCCTCACATGTGGAAATGACTTCCAGACATCTCCAGCGTCCCGTATGGAACACAGCCGTGAGGATCCCTACCTTACAGTCAGGTGCTGAGCTGTTGCCCTGCAGGCACAATTCAATTGTTAAATCTCATATGAGCAGAGCATGGGGGGCTTTCTTCTTACTACTGAGAATCTCACACATGCATGTTTTTGACTCGGAACGATTGCACAACTATTTTACACGGCGCCGTGTGTTGTCATCTGCTGCGTCGCACAAATAGGGGTCAAATATGAAACAGACTTTATATTCAAATATAGAGTTTCTAGTAAAGGTAATAGTCACTCAGGAGATAAAAAAAAATCAGAAAAGATTTACTTTTTTTTTTTTCAGTCTCATCAAGATTGTGTTATTTGGAAATTGTAAAGAAATGTTACAGGCATATTGGTTTTATTGACATTTTCTATCTCCATCAAAATGCCTCAATACTTTAGTCCAAAAAATAAAAAGAATGAATTTTAAATTGTTCTCGCTTCATGTCGTTGTCTGTATATTATCAGCCTCAAAGAGGGCAATATTGAAAGCAATTTTCTTTGTATTTGGAGGGGCAGACAGACAATTTCTGGAAGAAGAACTAATCAAAACGTATGAGATGTAATCAATAAAAGAGTGAGGACTGAAGTGAGTAGAAGTTAAATGATAAATCAGACCAATTCTTCAGTTAACTATTTTGTGTGGATTCTGCATATTCCTGCACACACAGCAGGTGTTATTAAATGCACATGGTCCGGTGCCATCATCATCATCATCATCATCATCATCATCACTCATTATATCACTGAAGCCCAGTGCACGCAGTCCAGCAGCGGACTGTGTCATGTCCCTCCATTAGACCGCGCGACACATTCCACCCAAGGTTACAGACACAACCACTAAACAGCCACAGCACAGACAGCTGTGAGACCTAATCATTATTTGGCAGCAGTAGCAAAAACCATGTCAGGGTGAAGGCCCCATCATCCCGCTTCCTAGTCACATTTTAATCATCTGCAATTAGTTTTGTTTTAATAACGCTCACAATTAAAGTCTCTCCTGTTTGCATAATTCATGACGCAGCAGCGCTGATGTCAGAAATCAAATGCAACAAATTAGAAATAACAAGTTTGAGACAGTGTGATTCAATTAAGATCCGGGGAAACATTGGGCCATGCATAATTGAGGGGCCAGCGAGGCAAGACTCATGTCAGGCCTGTCAGCCCTGCTGCCACGATTGGATTTGGCCTGTCACACACACTCAAATCAGCCCTGTAAAAATTACAGGTTACATTGATTTCTTGTTTTTATTTGCCAGTACTTGTGAGTGTGTATGCATACATGGGCTAATGTGTGTGTGTGTGTGTGTGTGTGTGTGTGCGCGCAGGTGTATTCCCTGCACACAATAAACATGCCTACACAGCTGCATATACAGTATGGATACATGTGTTTTTGCGTGTGTGTGTGTGTGTGTGTGGGGGGGGGGGGGGGGGGGGGGGGGGGGGGGGCGGGATATAAATCAGGTGTGGGACTGAGCCACATCTGGAGCTCCAGCTCTGCACTCTGGGCCCTTCAGATGTTGAAGTAGGGCTGAGGTGAACTGTGGGCAAAACACGAACCACATGATCATGTTCAATTGCAGCAACTTCCAAAAAAGTGAACTGCCGACCCATTTGTGTGACTACAAACTGGAGAGCGTGATCCTGGCCTCAGTGTGGCTGTGCTGGGGTGGACAAAGGGGTGAGGACAAATCAAGGCCGACCATCACACAACATCAGGATTAAAGTGTGGAGTTGTATAAATGGATGGTGGATGGTTCTTTTTCATTAAAAAATATGAATGAGAAAAGTAACAAAAATATTCCTTTGAATTTTGGAAAGGTTTTATTCCTTGACCTCTTGTCTGTAGAGCATACAGAAGATTACAAATATTACTATGAGGAATTTGTCAGGAAGAAGATTACAAATATTACTATGAGGAAATATTTAAGCATAAAAATAGGGTTTGTAAGTTAGACCAGTTAGTGTACCAGCCCTAACCCCGTTACAAAACACTTATCGGGTTTTAATTATTGCACAATTTTCGGGGTTGTTGAATGCAAGGAAATTGAATAACTTTGTCGTGACTTTGGAAACGCCACTAACGCTTATTTAATTACACGACTGTAACCACAGCTCATAAAGTGCTCCGAGTTAACACAATTTTCCTGAGCAAAAACCCACGTCAGCCCAGAGAGACCTGCCATGTTTGGAAATAACTGCCATTTTCAAGATAGTGTTTGGCAAAACCCAGACAGAAAATTGGGGTAAATTATGCTACAAAGTTGTATTTTATGTAAGCACTCGGTCGTTTACAGTTGCACTGATGTCATGCTTCATTTTCAGCTAAAAGTGCTGGCCCCCGAAAAGAGAGAAAAGCGCGAAGAAACAACATAAACACGTCTATCAAAACACTTCCTCCAGAAAATTCCTGAGAGTTTACATTTTGCTGAATGGCTGCAGCTGAAGGGAGGAAGCGTGTGTGAGTAAACTGGCACACACACAGCCACACGCTGCCTTCAAAGTCAGCCGTTTCTCACTAAACAATTGCTAATGACGGAGCACCGATAGCCGGCCCTGCAGCGTCATCTCCATCTCTGCTACGACTGACTAATTGCAGCCAGACACACTAACCTCTCCGTGGCCTGTGTCCTGGCTCTCACCCTGGCATTTCTCTCACTCTCTCTCCTTTTTTTTCCTTCAAATCCAACCTTTCACCAAAGGCCTCTCACCGTTTTATCAGTGGTTCCCTAATGTGACTGCCTCCTGTTGTCTCCCATCTACCCCCGCCCTTCACCTTATACCATTACAGCTTGGCTACAGCCTCATGTGGGAAACTTTTTCTGGCCAATTGCTCCGATCTGATTAGGGAAACTTGTGTAGCTGCCATTTATTGTTGCTGCTGTGACCTGGCAGGCAGCGGTGACGCTGAGCAGCTCCGTCTTCGCTGCCTTTTTCCCAGTCCGTGCGTATCCACCAGGATCCCCCCTCAGACTGCTGCGATTGTTTTCACCGTCAGGACTGAACCGCGACTCAAACGTCTGGCAGACGGACAGACAGACGGATGCCTGTATAATTGCATGCTTCAAAACAATGCCAGTGAATTAACAGTCTCAGAGAAACAAGGGGGTCAGGAATGAGGGGAGCAGCACAGGAAAAAAAAAAAAACAACAACCAACCAACCGTCCTTCAGGAGGCAATTTTACATTACATTAGTGTAGTTGGTTGGGGTTGAACTCCAGTGGGATTTGGCCTGAGGAGTTGAGCAGAGAGGGGAATTAGAGCGTTTAGCCATGTCCAGACACGGGAGAGAAATGAGCCTAGTGGCCTTTGTGTTATCTAATCTTGTTTGCATTTCCTTTCAGCATCATGAAAGAGAAATGTAATGGGGGCTTGATTGTGTTTGTTTGGGGGGGACTCTCATTTAGGGCTGTGTGCCCCACTAAATTATCCTCTCCTGGTTGTGTTTTTGTGCCGAAACTATGCAAACGCTGCCGTGGTTAGTTTGTGGAGTGAAACAAAGTGTTCCAAAATAACAGAGCAGAAGCCGATGAATCATGCAACATCGACACTGTTCTGTGGCAAACCACATTTGAGTCAATGTACACTGAATGTTTATTATCATCAAAGGCAAAAAAGACCACCTATTTCCAATTACTCCTTTGTACCTGTGACTGCGGTGTTTACACTGGGTCACATGTCCTCGTCTTCAAACAACACATTTGAATTAATTTAGAAATAAGTACATTAAAAGTTACTCTGATTTTTTTCCCCACTTTTTTCTGATCACCGGGGATGACAAATGGTGACAAATCTGGACCACAGGTTGGCCAGTAAACTGCACACACTCAAAACACCTTGCGGGCCGGACACAAATAAAAATCAATAAAAATCACATTTTTGTCTAACATTATCATTGGAAGTGTATTGTTAATTTATATGTTTATATATATTTTTACAGTATACTGTACTGAGAAATTATTTTGTAATTAAAAAACACCTCCAGTCTTTAACCTGATTCTTTAACCTTTTTACCACCTTTTTAAATCCCTCTAAAAATACTTTCTTCATCCTTTTACCTTAAATGGAAGCTTAAGTGTTTTTTGTTTTTTTTTTAATCTTTATTTTTCATATCATCTCATCTTCCAACTTCTTTGAAACTTAGGTTAGTGGCTTGTGGAGTACAAAGCTCAGAAATGAGGCTGGTTTTATGCAACATCACTGCGTCTTTCTGACATGTGAGAGGCTCGGTTCACATTTCTGAGTGATTGACTAGTGGTAGGAAAGTTCAGGCCTGATGACAAAAGAGACGGTAAATGCACATGGAGTGGATTTGACAGGGGGTGCCAATGCCCCCAAAGACATCCCTCCCAGAACTCTGGGAGGTGGAGCTGGAGCAGGCAGGCAGCTGAAGGTCACAGCTCACTGTCACAGCACTGTCAAAACACATTACCCATCATGCCGCCCTAAAAAAGCTGCTCGCCTTCCACACATGATGGACAGATGACAATCATCGCTGCTCTATTGTTCCACTCCACCGCTCGTCTCCGTTCCATGTGTGTTTTCTGGAATTTTGTTCTACAAAAAGGTGTCACACCATATTGTTTGCACAAACTCTGCCGGTATAACAGGTATAACATCTCTGCTATCAAAACCTCCACAAACACAATCATGATTAATGATGGTACTTTCCAATTTCCACCATAGCCAATTTTCATTTTGGGGGCCTGGAAGTTTCTCCGTGGTGATGATTTATAGCCAGGGGTCGGTCAGTGGAGCTGTTTGTTCGAACGGCCAATGGGCTCTTTGTATTTTTGATGAGGGCAGAGGATGGAAAGGTGATTTAGGAAGACAGCAGGTCTGCTTCTTCTCAGCGCCAACCTCTGCTCTACAGGCCATTAACAGAGGTGGCAAGAAAAAGCAGCGGCAACAGCTTTGATTCTGATTTACACCCGTAGCTGAAATACCCAAACAAATTAGAGGTACACAATAATACACAGGGAGAAATAAATCACGTTAATGATGAGGCTTTGAACGACACTCAGACATGAAAGGGGAGCGGCGGCGGCGGTGGTGGTGGCGGCAGGGGCATCTGGAGGAGCGGATGGCAGATTATGAGATGGTATTAGGAGCTGTCTTCACAGGAAGGCTCAGAACAGGCAGGCAGCAGCAGCGACACGATGAAGAGGAAGAGGAGGCAAACGAAGAAGGAGGCCTTTGTTCTTGTCTCAGCTCAGTAACTAACATATTGTTATTCAAGTCAACAGCCACTACAAGCTCGTTAGTGAGGCCACGCAGATTCCAGCTCATTAGTCGACAAAAAGGCTTCAATTTATTGATGACAAATGAAGGAAATGCAGATGATGAGTCTTATTTTCACCACCACGCAGATAACAGGGAGTGTTACAGACACTGTTTGGGCTGTGAGCCATATTTTTATTTCTTTTTATTAGGAATTAAAATGGCGTTGGCCTTTGATCCATGAATAATTGAAGTAAAAAATGTATAATGATCCCTGAGACGCAGTAAAGCTGGCGTTCTAATGCTGAGGCCACTTGAATCAATTTTTTCTCAGCAGGACAAACTGAATACAAGAGCAGAGGACATTGTGAAAAATTACTTTGAATACATTATTTTTCTTCTTTTAATTTTTTCCCCTTTCATAATTGCTATAGTCACAACATGGAGAGGCGGTCTTTCTGCACTGAGCCTTTGACCCTAAATCCTCTGTACGTATAAGTGTGAACATGAATGTTTCTTGCTCATGGTGTTCATGTTAGAAGGCCTAACAGAAGGACAGTGACTCGGCCGCTTGTTTTTAAAAGAGCAAGTGTTTGAAAAAATAAGGGTCTTACTGTCATGATGACCGCTTCTGATAAGATTTGATTTTGATTGATTGACCTGTATATCAAACAAGAACAAACAACTTCATCCAGCTTTTTATCCTTTATATTTTCCAACTCCATTGGTTCTCAAAGTGAGGGGCGGGCCTATCTAGGCAGCATGGACAGCGTTTTGTGCCACAGTGGGGAAATTGCACTTATTTATAAGTTTGTTTATTTTTATTTTTTGTTAAATTAACATTTTTAAGTTTTATAGGAACTACTGTACTCTTTTTTAAGTACAGGGGAGTTTAAAGTAAAAGCCTTTAATGTGTCCACGTGGGGGAGGGGCTGGACAATCAATAGACTAGTGTTTATAATGGGGCACTGGGGGAAATGTTGGGGAAGAGATTCCTTTACACTAGTACATCAGAGAGCATCGCAGAATCACATCTCACTCAAAATGACGTTGTTGTTGTTGATGAACTGAAACTACTTATTTGTTTTTTACAATTGTTTTGACTCTGTGAAAACCCTGTGGTAAATTTGTGCATTTGAGCTGTTTACACACGTCTGGTCTGACCTGCTGCTGCTGCTGCTGCTGCTGCTGCTTACAGTAGATGAAGTGGCGACCTTGCAGCACCGTGGTCCCTCTGAGGATTGCAGATGACATCACCGATGGATGATCCTCTGATGTAATCATCTCCATCCCACGGCCTGCTTCTGCAGATGGGCTGTATTTCCCATTCAGACCTCTGAGATGGAGAGCTCCCTAATACAGACATGCAGAAGTCATTAGACCTCTCATGTAGACACTCCTGCTGCAGATCCACACTGATCACATAATTTCATCTGATTTAAGAGGGAAATGACCACAGACATACTCACCACTGACAGTTGATCCAGAACGTAGAGCCTCAGATTATCTTCATTTCCATTATTTAGACTTGAGTCTATGAAAAAAAATTAAAACATGTTTTACCATCACTATAAAAACACGCTGAAATAAGACTTAATTAATCCATTTAAAAATACATGCACGGAAAGAAAGCTAAACATGTATAGTAAAAACAATGAAAAAATAAAGATATTAATGCATTTATTTTTAGGAAATAATTTACTCCTTTCAAAGACACCAGAATATTTTAGTCAAAAACAGTAAGGCAAATAAAATAAATAACGTTGAATACAGGAAACGGGAAAGTGTGTAACTCTGTACTCAATAGAGTAATGACCTCAAAATGAGGAAGTAAAACACTCTGAGTCACTAGAAAATGTTTTCATGCTTTCTTTTTTAAAACACTAAACACTGTTCATTTACATTGTTTAAATTCAATCGTTTTGTCTTTGATTTTATACAATAAAAACTGTAATACCACGAGCAAATAGACTGAAGATACCACAACCCCTGAGTGACAACTACTGAGAAAATACTCAGCATCGAAAGTTGAGGAAGAAAATCCAACCTGGGATTGTCTGGTTACTTATAGACTGCTAGTATATGTGCACAGTTAACACTTTTTCCTGTGTCAAGCCTGTGTGTGTCATCCTGTTCAAGCATCCAGTTCACCACAGCCTTGTTCTGAGGGGCTGCCCTCCCTGGGGAGCAGGGGGAACAGAATCCCAGGCTTATACAGACATCCACACAAAGGACAGGCCTGCGCTGGCAGGTGGTCCCAACATAGATAAGTGTGTTTTCTGTTTAGCNGGGGTGAGAATGAAGGAGAGACTGCTCACTTACAGAGCCTGCTGCTCCTCTGAAGGATGATGCCTCCTCTGGGCGTAACACACCAGTCAGACGGTGCACTGCAGACACACACGCTGATGTGTTTATGTCTGTGTTAATGCATAAGTAACACCGGCGCTCTGCCACACACACACACACACACACACACACAAATACAGACAGTGAAATATTGGTCAAAGTTACAGATAAAGCTTCAAATCTCACTTCATAACTGCAGAATAACTGACCTTCACTCAGTGTGATCTCCTGCTGCTGCACCTGTCAAGCTGTCAAATCTAACACTGCACTCAGGGCAGTTTGTAGAGTTAACAGTGGTGATTTTTTTTTTTAAACAGTGGCTCCATCCTAGAAAACAACAACACATGGAAGTTGACAAAAACTGTTCCAGGCCAACTTTTTTTTGCTGATGTATTAAAGTTCCGTCCGACACAAAACAACAAATAATGTAAAAACTGTGAGAACACGTCCACTCTGTAGTACCTGTACTGTCGAGTAGATCTGTCTTCACGTACAAAGGTTCCAGTTGGATCCATTAGCCAACGTTCAAATGTGTCCACGGACGAGACAGCTCATTGGTCGAACAAATAGATACAGTTTAACATATCATCAGCGTAGAGTGTGAAGCTTTTTGATTGGTCGTCAAGACAACAGCATAGAGTAGTCATTTGTGTTTGTGTTGTGGTTTTACTAGCATTCATTGTATTTACTTAAAAACTCAACTGAATTTTTTTAAATGCTCACTCACTTCCCATTGAACAAAGATAATTTTTTGCAAATCAGCAAATTTCCCCCAAAATTTTAAGGAAAAAATGAAAGATATGGTAGAATAAAAACTCATTTGTCTGCCTCGTGAGGGTGGAGTAAACTGTGGACAGTTCTCTGGGTCATCTCAGGGTCAAAATTAGAGCCAAACACACCCTCACACTTGCTCTCACATCTGTAGTCAGTTGAATGAACAATTAACCTAATGCTGCTGTTTGTTGGACGGTGGAGTACGGCTGGAACACCCAGAGACAGCCCACGCACACACAGTTAGAGAACATTCCATCTCTGTACAAAAAGGCCAGGGATCTAACCAGTGACCTGGTGACCTTCCAGCTGTGAGGCTAGTGCACTTACTGTTGTCTCCAGTGTAGAAGACGTGGTGGCAGAAACACTGTTAGTACAATAGTTTTAGAGAGAAGATGCAAATGACGATTCAAATTGGTCGGTGATTCAGTCCTGCATGACGTTTAGGCCTCACATAGTTTCAAATAAAAAGAGGAGAAAATATGTCACGAGTTCAAGTCAAATCTTAATGATTTGTACAGAATCAGTAGATTTCTTTTCATATTTGGTGCAAACCTGCAGGTTGACTTTGCTGGATAGGACAAAGACTTTTCTAAATAACACAACAAGAAAGAGAGAAAAAGACATAATGCAAATAAATTAAAATATCCTTTTTTTCTGTCCTGGATAACCCTGGAAACATCATTTTTTGGAGCTAAGTTATCTGAAAGTCTAAAGAGTGTGCTTTTAAAACCAGAAAACTAATTCCCACCTCATAACTTTGTTGACAGATGGATGCTTCGGTCCAACCTTGTCACTGTACAACCTTCAGTCCACTCTCCAATCCGTCCACCCGTCGGACTACTTAAACACACTCATCTCTCACTCCAGCAGGCTGACAGCAGAATTTGCTTTCTGCTCAGAGGTGAGTTCCAAAATACACAAATAACACCGAGGTGCATTTATGGTATTTGTATAATCCATGAAGTGAAAATTGGCCGCTATTTAGATGAAAGGCAATTAGACAATTACAGCTAATGAGAGCAATCCTTTTCTTTCACCCCCCCGAAGAGTCTGCAGACTAATTATCAAATTAAATAATGCTTCTTTTCTTTCTCTCTCTCTCTCTCTGACCCTGTGCTGTCTGAAAGAGAAGGGCTCTTTGGGAAAGGCAACCGTGGGTCTGCTGTGGAGGTGGAGGCTGCAGAACAGACAGGCAGCGTTTATAAAGTGATGGCAGTATTAATCACTGCTGAAATTAAGACAGCTTCATGGTCTGCAGGGCAGGAGCACACACACAGAGTCTGCTGCTCCGTTCGACTGTATCAACAGGGGCCCCCGGCCAGACAGGAAACACGGTTCCACCCGCAGGAAGTGGAACATCTCAGACAAGCAGAAGACCATGCTGGTCAGGTCAAGGGTCTCAGAGTATCCACCTGACACACACTGGTACAGGATTTCAGGGATTTAAACAAAAAAAAAGACATTTAATACCAACTTTTCTATTATTTTTTTGCCTTTAATAATCCTAAAATCTGCAAGTTAGCAAAAAAAAACTTGATTCACATTAAGAACAATACCTTGAATCATTTCTGAACTACAATTTTTCACTCACTGTTTTGCTGGATATGAAACATTATTCATCAAATCATTATTCATCAGGTCATCTGCCACTGTAGTGCAAATAATTCATTTAGATTTAGCCCGTTCTGTTGCAGCCCCCATAGGAGGGGCTCGCCCCCCACTTTAAGAACCACATTAAACAAACATTCTGAATAGCTAATTAAAATGAGCTGTTTGTCCAAAAGATACAGGAGGTCAATGCTAGCATAAAAAACAATTTAAAAGGTTTCCTTTTTAAGCTTCTTTAAAGCTGAAATTAAAAGTAGTTAAAAAAGGAAGTCCATAAAATATTTCTTAGAGGTAAGAAGTTGGTTCCACATAAAACCTGTTCTAGTTCCATGATCAGGGCCCAGACTGGACTCTATATATTCCCTACAAAAGTACATTTGAGGTAAAGATCTTAACTACTTTTTATGCAGCACTCACTTTCTCTTCTGTTTACAACATAAATTGCCAAGACAAGACTCAAAAAAACAAAACAAAACAAAAAAAACCTCCATGTTTATCCATGACGCCTCAGTTCTCTATTTCCTTCTGGCTAAACTACAGCTGCACCTACTGGCAAAAAGACGCACATTTTGAGAAAAGTACATTTCTTCACTCGGTACATTTTTAATATAATGAACATGGTATCAGTCTTTCAGCTGAGTTTCCTTCTGAGGACATGCCAATAAAATTACCCCCATTGTGACCCAAGCAAAACACAACAGCTGTAACTTGATCCCTAAACCATCCTCTGCTCTCTTCATCCAATCTAAGCCCATGTTTTTCTCTGCCACTCATTTACCACCCCGAAACCATGTGATGGTCAAGGTTCAAAGGTTAAAGAGAGGTTCTTTTTCACACTCCCACGCCTGCCACAGCTTCACAGAGCAGCGGTACAGGTGCAGGGAGTCTCTGAAACAACCAAACGGCCTCCTGCCTCCGAGGAGAGACCTCTGAGAGAGAGAGAGAGTGAGAGAGAGAGAGACAGAGAGAGAGAGAAGGAAAAAAATCTCCTAATTGTTCCCTGCTCTGTGCCAATCACTGGCAAAAACAGCCCTTGTTATTGAGTCTTTGCGCAGTATTTTTGCAGTCATAACGGCTGTCAGAGGGGTTGGTACGAGTTCACAGCTCCTCTTCTGTGACAGTAACTCCTTCTGTCACCTCCTTTTATATGGCAGGGCTGTTGGTGTATGGTGAGAGACTCCAGCTGACACCACTGACACGGCTGGACTTAATGGGGACTGATGGGAGCTTGTCAGTGTGGTGACACATTAAGCGGCTTTGTCATAGATCATCCGTTGAGTTTTATGCAAAAGCAGGCCTTGCGTTTACTTGGAGATGACCTTCCCAAGTTCACTGGAAGTCTTGCAGATGCAGAGCCGGGTCAGATTTAATATTTTCGACTTTAGAATGCGAGGGGTTGTCGACTTTAACAGACAACGGCATGCACGTATGGATACTGAATTCAAGACACACACACACACACTTCCTCTATTTTACTCACACACTCCTCTAAATTTCAGCCTAAAAAGTTCAGCTTGACAATAAAGCAAATAATTTAAAGGTGCAGAAAAAAACCACAAAAAAACTTTAAATGCAAAGTGGGTTTGTTATGGTAAACAGGAAAGTGTTCTTCTCTGGACTAAAAATGCAGTAAAAGTTGGATCTATTCATATCTAGAATTATGACAGCAATACTTTTTCATGATAAAAACTTCAAATTAAACCTTAAAACAATTGGCTGGTTTTTATTTAGCTTTACTTCCCCTCTGAATTTACAAACTATTATTGATATTCAAGTGTTGACTGGTCGCTATTTACTTGTAGTCATGAAGTATTCATAGTGATTTGCACAGATTCATGAAATGCAGATGTTCCATTTCGAAACACAGGCCTCCTCAGTTTCACGGTTGTCCCCGAGCGTCATAACTCTTAGGAGTCACTTCATTTAAAGTGGAAACGAGGGGGCGGAAGCTCCATGCTGTAATGCTGTGTGATGGCAAGTATATTCCTGTCAAGGCTAACACAAAGTTATTTGCTCATTTGTCTGAATGGCTGGAATAATTTGTGTGAACGTTACTTTTACTTCTCTCCTGTGGGGCATGAATCACACACGGCTCTTTGTGTCCCTGCTAATATAACATGTTTCCTTTTGCTGATCCGGCTTGAAGTCACTAAAAAACTTGATTCATAGTCAAACAAATTTTGCTCATGTAATCATAGTGGACATATTGTGAGCTGTAAATTTTGAGTCACCAACACCAAAAGTCAGGTATGAAATTTAATGACAGCAGTGATGTCGCCTGAACCCAGTGATGGGTTTATATCAAAACACACAAAACTTTTACACAAGGAAACATAAAGCCTTTCTGAGACAAACTCTGCTCTACAGAAATATTTATACAGATAGTTTTTTCTATGCACCAGATGTGTGTGTTCACCATCTCTGTGTGGTGAGAACGCAATAATATAAACATGTTAGACACACACCCATTATGTCAAATGAGCAGAGCAACAGGACAGAATCCTGCAAAACCAAAAATCTGTGCCAAAAGGTTGCACTTTTATTATTTTCCACATGATTTATTTACTTTAACCTGTTGTAATTAGTATTATGAGACTATTGATGATTAATACTATCAATTAAATAAAATCCAAAGTCGGTAATTTCATAAATATGTAATTAATCAACCTGGTTGAACTTCATAAGACTTTTTTGGCAATGAAAAAAAATATTGAATTACAATCAAGTTCAGTCGGTCATCATCTGCATGTAGTTAATGATAACGTTAAAAGATTTAGAAAGTAAGTAACTTCATGTGAGTGTTTCAGCCAAGGGCAGACACTGCTGCTGAATGTGTGGGATCTCCAAACCCTGAGGTGGCTTTGCACAATGAAAAGGCAATTTTAGGTCAAATTAAAAAGGTTAAAAGTGTTTAAAAAAACATTGGACAAAAAGTGTTTCTTGAGAAGTTATATTTGTATTGTTGTCTTTCAGAGACAGCTTTTCTTAGCCAGCCTCTACAGGCCATCACCGGTACTACAACTAAAGGCATACTGCATATGCAGGCACGCCTTCAGCTTGATCCATTCCTGACTGTGTCCAAAACATCTGATCTATCCCTTCGACAATCCTTCATCACATTATAATGTATCACAGGGTGAGGTCAGTGGGTGAGGACATACTTTTTAACAACAGTTTACGTTAACAAAAATAGCTGGAGACTTCGGCTCAACACATATTGTTTACCTGTTCTTCCATCTTAGGGCAGAATAATTGTCTGTCAACATATTTCCCTTCACTTGCACTTTGCTTCCTGGCAAAGTTAAAAATATTCTGTCCTCACCTTTATGTCACACTGACTTATTGACTTAGACTGCGTTTGGTATTTAAGCAACTGAGGGCTCGGCGATTTTTTCCTTTACAAAAGTTGGCAAGTTTGAATCTATCATCCCCTTGCGTATGCGTGTCCACATACTGTGTG
Source organism: Cynoglossus semilaevis (assembly GCF_000523025.1). Lineage (NCBI taxonomy): Eukaryota > Metazoa > Chordata > Actinopteri > Pleuronectiformes > Cynoglossidae > Cynoglossus > Cynoglossus semilaevis. The sequence continues at coordinate 5,421,442 of NC_024322.1, read as the reverse complement.
TCTCTGTGTGTGAGAGAGGAGGACATAAAAAGGAGAAAAGTATTCCAGTCTAGCAGCAGGAGTGGGAAAACAATTGTTCCTGACTGATTTTCCCCTAACCCCATAATGAAGCCCATGTGTACTGCTGGCCTTTCAACAAGCTGCAAATCTGTGCGCGGCCCACTCTCCACTTGATTAAAGCAACATCCACTCACCTGCTCCTCATTAGCCCAGGCTGGGAACAGACCTGGCCAAAGAAGTTAGCACCTGTATGTTCCAATTCTGCATGCCTTCTACATATATGTAATATTATTGCGTATTAAGCTGACGGACGTGTAAATAATGGCACGGCGGTGATGCCGCTGTCGTTTTTGATGCCGCCGCTGTGTGTGTTGTGCTTGAGATGGATGTGTACGCAAAAAGGGGTCCAGTGGTAGAGAAATAGCAGGAAAACATTGTGCGCTCTGGGTGTGTGGAGATAGATGAGGGACTGTGCTTGGAAACGCTCATTAGCCATAATCAGAGTCCCTAAAGGAGAGCAGATGGCGGCGGCGAGGGAGGAAAATAAGAATTTGCTGGGTGTACGTTGAAATCCATGCACGGATGCAAAAAAAACCCAGAATTTGGTCGTCAACAATGGAATCAGGAGCATCCAGGGAATACGTGTGTGTTGGTAAACAATGTTTATATCCAACATGGATGCATGCCACGTTAAATGTGCTCCGACATGTTGGTCATTACAGAACAACCCTAAAGGGCATGGTGTGGGATGAAATCATCAGAGCTCTGTTGTTTCTGTCTGGTTCCTGCTAACCAGTGACTCCCCTGACCTCTGTCTGCTCTGAATGGAAGCATATTAACACTCCAGGCTCTCAGCAACATTTAACCAATTTGGTAAATTATCTGTGAGGCCACTTTTATAGGACTTTCTTATTATTCAGAAGGAGGGGGAGTGGAAAAAAGGGAGGGAGAGAGAGATAGAGAGGCTTGATGAAGGGACGTGGGCACGGAGACCCTGTTCCCATTTCCATACATTAGCAGTGTCGGTCTTTTCCCAGAGTCACACAGAGGAAGCACCTGTTAGGCTCTCATGCTGTGCCCCCCCTCCCTCACCCTCCTTTCTACCTCTCTCGTGCTGCTTTCATCCCCCTTTCCTTCGTCACTGTAGCTTCTTAGCCCCCCCACCCCTGTAAAACGGCTCCACAAGCAGGTGTTCTCTGTCAAACAACCAATTCCTCTTACAGCCTCTGGAAATGGAGAAACTCAAAGAGAGAGAGAGAGAGAGAGAGAGAGAGAGAGAGAGAGAGAGAGAGATCAGACCAGAGGAGCAAACTTAGCAAATGCATGAAAAGAGGAAGCTTTGGTGTTGGGGTGAACGGGGTGGGGGGGCTTCTGTGGGGTAACACTGAACCCCACTGATCCAGGTGTTTGATGCCATCACTTCTTATTTACCACATGTGGACATACAGTTGTTGCTCGGGTGTCGGCAAAGGGGTTAAAGTTAATTTGATCGGGCATGTGTACTGTGGGCGAGGAGCAGGGGAACATCTGCATTCAGTGGCATGGCCCCATTTGTTGCAATTTTGGGTCTCATTTCCATTTGCAAGAGAGATAACTGCTCGCATATGGAAGCAATAGATAGAAGAGGTCAATGCAATTTCTTTCAGCAGGGGGACAAGGAGGGAGGAAAAGCCTCACACAGTAATCTCAGTTGGCACAGGAAGAAACAAAAAACCGAGCTGAGGGAAGGTGGGGGAAGGAATTCTTCTCAGTGATTCCTTGATTTCTTTACCAGCCAATAACAACCCCACACTTCACACACCGGCCCCTATCGTCACTGATTGGATCAGGGGACATGGTGTGGTAGAACCCGTCCTTGTTCCTGCTTTCTGAGAGAACTTCTATCACTCATCATGTAATGGAACTGTAGATAACATGACAGTGTAGGTTGCACTAAAACAACTGTGAAAGTTCAGAAAATTGCTATATACTTGCTAAATACTCAGATTTATTTTTCACGGGGAAGTGAGCAGTGTAAGAATACTCAGAATTATTTTTCACGGGGAAGTGAGCAGTGTGGACACATCGTACCTCGCCCCTCAGTTTCACGACAACATCTCACCATGTTTTTTTGCATTATAGAAAATGGAGATAATCATCCTCAAGGATGTACATCTGCAAGTTTGTAACCAAACACTGGAGCTCTGCCTTCCTGCAAAAACTTGGCTAACTAAAGGAAAACTCCGGGCACACACTCCAGACATCATTATGTTGCAGACGACAACTTCACAACATGTCGCAGAGTAATCAAAACAAGAGCCAATTTAATCTCCATATCCCATCTATGGATGATGCTAATCTGCTCCCCCGTACAGTCAGTCGAAAACCCAACACACTCAAAACATGCCACTTTCAAAAATCCCCTAATAAGGCAAGTTAAAGCCCAGCACTGCAACTGGTATCAAGTCACTTGAGAGCAATTATACTTTCACTTGATACTAAAGGACTAGAGGAGTTTCTTTTTTCTTCTTTTTTCCCCATACTGACTTTAGAGACTAATGTAATTGAGTAATTTTTGCTGTGTGTGTGTGTGATTAGATTTGGTGAAAAATCTTGAGGAGATTTCTGGAAATAGGAAGTGTTCATGTGTTCAGTTTTGTGCTGCTTCCTCCGATTAATTAAGTCCAGAACATTTAATAGGCTCCTCAGTCTGGTTGGAGTTTCATCCCTCAAAGACAAAAGTCTCCGTGATCTTTTTAGGCATTCTTTGAACTGAAATTGTTTTATTTCCCCTTTAGATCATTAAATAATTCCTGGGTGTAAACTCTGGGTTTGTGTTTGGCTGGACCAATCAGACTCAGACTCACACAAAGGATGGGAGAGGTTTCAGGGATTCCAGTTCATTTCTCCGTGTAACGCCGGGTGAGTCACTGAATTTAGAACTCAATTGTCTTTTTGTCCACATCTGCTCTCAATGTCCACAGTGTTCGCACACTACATGTGACTCTGTCGCCCGTCTCCTTAGCAGTGGCCCCTGACGTCCTCATTTCCTGTTGGGGGGGTCAGCTGAATTTGATAAAGGACCGAGCTCAGAGCCTCGTGGGACTTGGATTAGAGCCTGCCAGAGTCCAGAGAACTGGACACATCTTCATCCATCACAAATCCAAGTGCGTCAATGATCCAGTCGATCCCATTATAGCAGTGGGAAGTCGTGTCCCTGCAGCCAGAGCAGGTGCTTTTTATTTATACTCCAGGAACATAAATAGTGCAGTTAAGACACGGGTGTAAGTAAGGTCATGAATTCAGCTGAAAGAACTTTCTTTTTTCCTTTTTTTTTTATAACAGTGGAACAATGGCACTCGTCCACCGTGTTTCAGGGGTACGTCGGTCCGAGACGTCGGTGTAGGACTGTGCCCAAGAGCTGACAGAGAGCCGACTGTGTGTGCGCGCCGAGACGGAGCTCATTAAGAGGACCCTTGTGTGTTTAACAGATACCGAGGGCTCTCCTTCTTCCAATAACAACTCATTAATGACGGTTTGTGTGTGTAAGGGAATTAGAGTGGCTGTAGTCATGAATCATGAGGCACATCAGTCTGGTGTTATTGATCAGATTCTAAACACTGCACTGACAGAGATAAACAGGGCAGTAATGTGAGAAGCAGCCAGCACAACAGCTGTTTATGCATACGTCCACTTGTTCAGATGCGTTCATAAATGACTGTTGAACGGCCATTATGCCTGATTTCCCACTAGATTAACTGATCACTCTGAAAGGCTCCGGTGCACAATGTATTTGGTTTAATAATGCTGTGAGTCATGGCTCTTCAGGGTGAATTCTAAAGTCATTCGGTTAAAAGAAAATGTCTTCACGTATTTTCATTGTAAGCTATTTTGAAGAGTATGACCTTGGACTTCATCACGGCCTTAAACTGCTCATGGTTTTTGAAACTTCTCTCCCAGGTTTATTTTGTCTCTACTCACTATTAGAACAGGAACTGAACATTGAAAGTTGAACTCCCTTATTCATCCCACCAGGGGGCGATTCAGTGTCTTTGTAACTTTGTAAGTTTGTGAGCTTCTGCGTGTAAAACAGATGTGTCAAGGAGGCGTGATAACTGCTAAACTAAAAGTAAACCAACATTTGGCCCGGCTCGGAAACTTGACAGCTGCATGTCTTAGTATAGAAAGAAAGCTAAATATTTGTACAATAGAATGGATACTTTACAACAGAAAATCTGAATGGAGTGAAGTAGTAAGAATTGCTGACGTTTCACTCACAGAAAAGGAGTTGTCTCCTCTGCTCAGAGTTGCACCAGGTTGTTCTGCAGCTTGTTCCTCCTCCAGGACTGCAGCCCACCTGGCTAAGAGGTTCAGCCTGCACACTGCTGTTGGTCTCGTTACATTTGGAGGTGCAGGGAAGCAGACAGGACCTAAAGGCAGCACAGAGGAGTCAGAGATCAGGGGAAGAAGGTTATTAAACACAGTCAAACCTTAAATAAATCAGTAGGTCCACCAGAGCAGAGTCTGTACTCAGGAAACAAGGTGAAGCACGACAGGAAACAGACCCGGAACACAGGAGAACCCACAACAACAGGAAGACAGAGTCACACGAAGGGAGAGAGAGAGAGAGAGAGATAGAGAGAGAGAGAGAGAGAGATAGAGAGAGAGAGAGAGATAGAGAGAGAGAGACAGGTGTGTGTGATGACAGGTGTGTGTGATGAAACCACACACACCTGACAAGTCTGTAAACAATTACAATTTAAATTTTACTGAAAAACACATCACAATAAAGATGTTTCCCATTCTTACCCTCATCAAACAACAACGTCAGCTGCAGGATGAACACATTTACAGAACAATAAAAACAACAACCCAATTTGGTTGTTGTTTTTACAGTCGATTTAGTGTCATAAATCGACTGTGTATATGCTGTGGCTCTAATGGGGGGTCACATTTGTATTCCTGTCTGTGTGATTTGAATTTTAAAGTTCTTCCAACTCCTCCTGGCCCGTGCACCTTCCTGTGGGTTATTATTACCAATCAAAAGGTTTATAGTTTTTATGAAGTTCTTTACAGAGCGTTGGACGGGGGGGGGAAGCTGGTTTAATGGCTTGCTAAGTCAAGGCACGGCCCCACAAGGTTCCACAGAGTTCTCTGAGAAGGTCTGGAAATGGAAAACACATGTTCTTTTGATGGCATCAATTCCTTTTATTATTAGTTTGTTTTGAATTAGGCTGGTGATTGCAGGATCCTGGGAGATTTCTTTTTTTTTTACTGTCCATTAAAATTCTCATTTGACGCAATAAACTGCATTTTGATTAGTCTGCGCACAACTCAAAAGACAGCATTGTTATTAACAGCGAGAGTGAAGTAACATGATATTGACCTTTATGGAGGAAATATCCGTGTCCCTGTGTTTTTACGTGCAGATCTGGGCAGAGTGATCAGTCTATAAGGAAATTTGTTGGACAGCCAGTGTGGCTCATAACCAAGTTTATGGCCTCACAAAATATTGTCTGTCATTGAAAGAACTTTGCCGTGACCATGTTCAACAAACGGTGGAACCGGACCAAAGTTGTAACGCGCTAGTTTTTCTCTCTGGCACATTTTTAGCATGAAAAAAAACACATGCTTTGAGAAACAATGAAGGCAAAAAACCAGAGCCTTACTCACTACAGAGTGATCCTGTCTGACGAAACCACTGGTTTTACTGCTGGTATTAATACAATTCCATGTTGTGATGCAAACTAAAAACTATAAGAACCTAAACCGTAAACATCAGAACAACTTTGTTTAATTTTGGAAAAGTTACAGTAAATAAATAAATGAATAAATGTTAACAATTGGACTAATACTGCCACCAAACATTTTTGCTTATGTTTCCAGGTTCTCCAGGTTCTCCAGGTTCCCTCAATGCCCCAAAGCGTGTGATTAGGTTCCTCAGATACTCTTGACTGACCATAGATACCGTACGAGTGTGAGTGTGAATTTTGTCTCTATAAACGGCCCTGCGTTCTGGTGAACGGTCCAGGGAGTAGCGCCCCCTCCCTCACCTGTTGACAGCTGGGATTGGCTGCCACTGGAGGCACCAAACTCCCCCAGACTCTTCAAAGGTTGCAGCAAATTTGTGGTAAATAATAAATGAATCAATAATAATGATAATTATAATAAATTAAAATAATTATTATTATTATAATACTTAAATTGCAATATAATATCATTACAATCTATAATGATCATTATTATAACAATTACAATGAACTTAAGTTCATCTTGAAAAGCAGTCTACAGTATGTAGCAGGTGCCTTCTTGTGGTTGTACATACACATGTACTGTAACTGTGTCTAGTACTGGCTGTCCTCTATGTAATATTACTTGAATAATGGCAACTTGAATACGTTTTGTAACACTGGTACAGGTAAAGGTAAAGGTTATCCACAGAAAGATCAATTTGATGGAAAGTTGAGCAACTCCATCGCTCTGCTCGGCACTTCCCTTACATTGCACCCCACTCTAGTAAACATATGTAGCCGTGTAGTAGCCCGTGTACCCTGTTGTGGTACTATTGGACTAGTCTGCGTCTGTTCATTTCAGAACTTTACGGAACAGAAAACAGGACAAAGAAGTTCTTCATTAAAACGCTGGTTCAAAACAAGCTTCAGTCCAAAAGCAGCCCTCGCTCCACTCACATGCTCTGGTACAGACCATTTACGTCTCAGTTTATTGTGGCACATACTCAAGCAGAAGCATGTGTCATGAAAATAAAATAAACCTGGTGGATATTGAATATAAATATTCATAGTACCCCACAAACCCCCAGAAGGCCTTATTATGTACTTATAATGAAAGGAGCCAAATCCAGGTGAACGCCAGAGCTGGACGTGAGCTGAGAAGAACTCCTAAGATCTTCTACCACCAAAACTGGACACATTTATTGAGGACATAAAACGTTTCTCTCATTCACATTCTGTTTCACAGAACAAATTTCCTGAAAATTATATTTATATTATTATAATAACACTTTCTGCTATTTTATGGGTTAAGTGAAAAAAAAAAAACTCCTTCAGATGGATTTTTTTTTAAAGAAAGATCACGGCCTGCGACGTCGGACTGGGCAAATTACAATAAACGTGCCTCTCAGGTAGCTCTGTTCAGAGTGGCAGCGTGGTCACAACCAATAAGCCGTCAGTGATTGGGCCTCTTTGGGTTGGATTTATTTTAATTCACTAATCCTGTAATGGTGGAGCCGTGCTTGTGGGGGCTCTTTATGTGGGGACTGACAGCAGAAAGCCACGGCCGGCCTGTCTCCTCGCTTTTAACAGAAAAGTCACAGAGCCACTAAACGGCATTTGACTCTTTAAGCTCCTGGAGGACGAAGGTTAGGGGAGTGATGGAGGGGGGGGGGGGGGGGGGGGGGGGGGGGGGGGGGGGGGGGGCAGGAGAGAGGAAGGACACAGGGCTGGTGCCTGGTGTGATGCTGGCAGTGGTGGTGGTGTGGAGGCCCAGAGAAGGGAAGAGTGATGTGGTACACAGGATCCTAACAGACAGAAACATTCACCCAAAAACTGCACGGTGTGGACTAATGGGGAAATTATTTATGAACTATTTGCAGTGCACCTGAAAATACCTCCAGTGAAATGATGTTTGGCAACCCCAACTGCTTTGAAGTCAATGGAGTGGCAATAAAAATTAGGCCTTCATTAGAGAGCCGGGCTTTTCAAACTGAATTGCCCCAGTCTCGGGGGGTCAGGGGCAGTTAGGCAGCGCTCTGCTTCCTTTAGCTCTGGCAGCCACACACACATGGAAACAATTTGCCCGATTCTTTTGCTGTTTTTATGATTTTCCCCTTTAATTTCTTTCTCACCAGACCATTCTTCTTTTATGTTGCATTTAGGAAATTAACACTAACCGTCAAATTAGTGTAAATAAATAACAATAATAAAAAAGAAAAGGTAGAGTTTAAGAATGTTGAAACCGAGGAGTAGCCCGAGGGCCAGTGTTCTGCCGGCAACAAAGAAATCCTTCATAAGTGTTTAGACACGTCACCGTACAGGCCGGCTTTATTTTATCAAGTGTATATAATTTTTCAATTCTAATAAAGGTAAGACATTCATACCCCCTCTGTGCAGCAAAACAAAAGTTGGGAAATAAAAAAAAATGACCTGAAGGGTTTTTTGGGGGTCATTTACAAATGGCTTCACGCTTTGGTCAAGCACAAATGTCATTCACAAAAGGAGCGGTGCGGCCGACTGAGGCCAAACTGTATAATCTTCAGAAAACCAGATGCACCAAAGTCCAGGGGATTGTAATCTTCACAGATGTAAGCTAATGACTTAATCACTTACATTCGTAAATCTTATTATTGTAAAAAGAAATTGCCAGGGTGATTAAATTACTGATATTTATCTCCTAAAAGCTCTGATTAGGGGCCGATGCTAATCTGTCATTCTGAAGGGCCGATATTAAAGGCATCAATCTAACAACACAATAAACACTTAATATGAAAGAGACGTTTTGTGCAGCGGGGGACCAGATGGCCCCGCTTTGGTCTGGAATGTGCAATATTCTGGCCTGCATGGCTACACTGCTAATGATGGGAACCACAAACTGTTGACTTATTTAATTGAGTTGTTTTGCCCTATTAACCTGTTGTCTGACACAGAGGAGACTTGAGTTTATGACCAGAGGTTCTGGTTCTACACCAAAGTTAAAAAAAAAAAAATCCTACTTTTTTATTTGCATTGCTGATATTCTTGACATTGTTTTGTTTTATCACAGCATATTCCTTGTGTGTCCAAATTATGACCTGTGGCACTATCATGGACCTGACGACAGTGCCGCAGGCCATTGAGACTTTTTAAACCATTTTCAAAATATATTTTTGTAATAAATTTGCCTTACTGCATCTGTAAAACAACATTAAAGCTAGGAAATGAATCAGATTTCTGTAATGATCCTTCAGACCCTTACAGCTAACATGCAGCTATGTTTGAAATATAGTCATATTCAGGTTCGTTTCATTGCTGTTTAGTATCAATGACACCTTGTTTATTGACCAGATGAAACTGATCTTGTTTATCGTTAGATCATTATGCAGTTTGTGAGCGGTGTCAGAAAAGAACGCTGGTTGGGCTCAGCTGATGTGAAAGAATCTGTCAAAACCACGTCATTTCAAACTTCAATATCTCACAAGCTGTCAAATCAATATTAATTTAATTTGCATTGCATTTGAAAGACACTTTATAATAGTCACAAGAGGATGAGTTGTCCTTATTACTAAAACCTTATCAAATCAGTGTTTTACCATGATAAAACGTTGCATATTCCATATGATAGTATTTACCATCACCTGAGCTTCAGCACAGTATTTTTAAAACACAATACATTTTTACCCTCACCCTGAAGTTTGACATATTTCCTACACTCTTAAAAAAACAAAAAACAAAACAAAAAAAAAAAAACACTTTGAAAACCCCCAAAAACGTCATACTGCGTGAAGTGAATCTTGCACTAATGCTGCAGAAGTGGCCATAAATTATGCATCATGGAATATGTATATGCATTGACTTTAATAAGAGCTTTTTCCTACAGGGCTGTGTTTGTACCTGCCGCTGTACGATTCTCTGAACACAAGGCACGGCCTCTTCTCTGCTGAATTCTAAGCGTAAGTGAAACAAAAAGAGCATAATTAAACCAATAACACGTGAAATTCTCTTTGCAGTTGCTGTTGGCAGCGTTGCAGGAAGTTGCGGGAACCGTCGAGGAGTGTTAGCGTAAATAAGTAAACTCTGCTTTGTTAGACTGTGATACCTCATCAAGTCAGCGCTGACAGTTCTCCCGCTCAGTCTTTTTTTTTTTTCACTCTTACCTGTATTTTCCTCTGTCTCTGACGGGACGCTCTATTGAGTGTTGGTGCTGAATACTTAATGACAGAGAAAAACAACAATACAACACATTTAGCAGAGCAACAACAACCCCCCGTGCCCCATGATGCAAACTGAGACATATTTACAAACAAATGCTACTTCGTTTTTATTCCTCCAGCCTCCACCTGTTCGGCCCTCCGACCTGACCCAGGAATGACGCTCATTGTGTTGTGCATGTCATTTGTCCGTTTTTCTTTCCTGTTCTGGAGCTAGTTGGCCTCCAGTGATTTGTCTATGAATGCTAACGCCTCTTACCTTGCCCTGGGCAAGAAAGAAAGAGAACGTACCTGGTGTTTGGCCATTCCGCTGCCGTGGTCCCTCTGGAAACCTCAGACAATAACATGCATAGACCTCCACAAACATACACACACACACACACACACACACACACACAAAAGCACTCACTGACTGTCAGATGGAGGTGTGGGGGGTGGGGGGTCTCACAGGCACTGGTTGTCAAAACTGAGTAAATGCCTGTCCTCTCAGTGTGTGTGTCGGCCATGTGGTGTCCTTCTCTCACTAAGACAACAGCCTAAATTGGCTGTTGACATAAGAAAACAGAAAACTCACTCCTCCAGCGTGGACCCCCAGACCCCCTCCCTCACACCCTCAGATACTCTGTACAATCAACATTCCGTTGGCTGGTCAATCAGCAGCCTGAACTGTGAAAACCACAAAGAAGATGTCATCAAACCAAAACTCTTAGGTATTCACACTGAAAGATGGTTGCTAAACAGAGGGGGCAGGCCCCTATTAAGATGACATCAGGGACAACCTCTTAACAGCTGCATGGGAGTGCCGCCTGTTATGCAGGACAGAAAATGTAGGGCGATACAAGGGGGACAGTGATAGACTAACAGCAACAAGGCCGGGGAGTCATCACCAGTCTAAGCATGTGCTGAGTGAGAGTCGGCTCTTTTTAACTCGCCGGTCTTCAGAGACCTGGTGGTCGGTGGCGAGGGTCGCAAGAGTACCAGAGGAGACACGGCGCTTCAAAAAGCTCTTCATCCTTTATCCGGCAACTGCGCGTTACGTGGAATGTGCTGCGCTGAGACTCACTTAGCGTTGGTGGGAGCTGCTCTGTGATTGAGGTAACAGCTGGGGATATGACATCAGCCGCAGTGTTGGCCATGTTTTCACTCACTGGAGCAATTCTGCTCTTTAAAAGGTTCCATCAGTACCACGCTGACGACTTGTAGAGAGTCGCTTTTCATCTCTTTGGCTCTGCTCTCCACCAGCTGGTCAAAGTCCGCCTTGATAAGACGGACGGAGACGCCAAGAGAGCTGTTCTAATAAGAGGGCTCATTGTCCTGGTGCACTTAGAAGTGCGAGAGTGAGACGTGAGCACTGGCATACATAAAAAAAAAAATAAAAAAAACAGCACGCGGCCGAATGTGCATGAACACACACACACACACACACACACACACAGAGAGAGAGAGACCATATATTATTAAACAGAACATCAGGAAAACCAGTTTTTCCATCTATGTCCGCTCTTTATTCTGTAACCAAAACCAAATGGCACATTTCTCTCTCGCCTCCAACTGAGGTGACATTTACGCAGAAGATGCCGTGAAAACATTTCCCAAACTTTGGTTTGACCTCTGCACAGGTACTTGTGAATGAATTTTCATCCGGCTGACCCGCATTGCGCTTTGGCGCCAGCCTCCAGTTACAGTTTCCAACTGGGGCCTCTTAGACGTACTAATCTTAACCTCTTCGGAGCGCACGCTGTGAATTACCACTCGAATATTTCGAGCAAAGAAAGATCCCTCTCTGCTCCCTCCACTGTCCAAGTATCTTTCCACTGTGACACCAAGGGACCAATTGAGACAGAAATCTATTTGCGCTGCTCTGTGGCGAGTACGAGTCTATGCTGAGCACGAAGCGCACACACATCGCCTGCAGTCAGTAAATCACCAGGGTGAGAGAAAAGAATGGTAAAAAGACACAGTTATGAAGCGGCTACAAAGCATCTCATCACATTAGTGTGTCCTTACTGGGCCTCACGCCTCTGAGCTGTTTCAACAGGGCCAGACACACAGTGAGGCTGGGGTATTCTGATGAAATGCAGTGACATAGTGTTCTGATGACGGGGGTAAATAGAAGAGCAAGTATTTACCTTAGAAAGATACACATTTCACTGCATATACTGCAGCAAACCAAGGATTTGCATCTAACAAACCGGGCAGTGAAACGCCAACATTAGTCCACTGTTGTGGTTGTGTTGTAAAACTACATCCAATGCTGCACAGCGATAGCCCTAGAAACATCTATCATCATTTACAGATTTATTATGCGACCCATCAAATTAATGTTAGCCTTCACTGACCCAGCAATGAGCACAAATGACCAAAACATCTTAAATCAGAGATCCATGAGAGGATATTGTCTAGACGTCACCTAAAACGAGCCCAAATGCAGCACTTGAAACATACTGATCTGTTAAGTTTATTCATCGAGTCCAAACTAAATAATCAGGCGAGTATCCAAGATTAACTCACAGGAACCAACATCACAGTCAGACCTACAACATGTGTACAGGTATGTACACCCAGGACACCAGGACAGGGACTCACAGGATACAGGTGAGTGTGATAAAACTGATTACCATGAAGACACACACACACACACACACCTGACACATTATTCCATTTTTATAACTGGACAAAATGAGAAGGCTCTTCTTTGCCAGATGTGGACCACATCGGTGGTAAAACCTAACAGTGCTGTGTGTACACGTCTGTACTGGGATCTGACCTGGTGACCTTTCCTTGCCATGTAGCACTGATGCTAACAACTGGGCCTCCATGTGACCTACATACAAAACAACAACAGTTTATTTTTGGACCTTTAAAATGAAACCACAAAAATACTGCAAATGTGTCAAAACATGATTGAAAACTGATCCAGTCTTGTTCAGTGTGACTGACGTTAACTGGATTTTTATATTCTATTAATTCATAATATTTGTAAATATGTGGGAAATAGAACTCAGAATCCACAGCTTACCTAAGTACCATTTTTAGATCTGTAATACAAGAATCAGACACATTTCTGAACCATCAGGAGGAGTTCCAACCACACAGCGACTATTTTTGTTTCTCTGCCCCGAGCACAGCGCCACCTGACCTAAGGTCTAACCTCTAAGGTTTTTTCTTCAGGTTTTTTTTTTACCTGTTAGGTGAGATAAAACGCTGCGCTCCTGGTCAGCCACTCATCACTCTGCTCTGCTGCTGCTGTCCAAGCTGACCAAATCTCTCAGTTTCTGCGATGATCCTGTGGCAGCTCTGGATCTACAGTCACACTGCCTGAAGGGTCAAGTGGCCATGAAGAGAGAGCTGGAGGCAGGGATGGCACACTGTGGCAAACCAGCCGTGGATCAGCAGAGTGCAACAGCACTGGAGGTCCCACAGACACTGCTGAATGACCACTGCTATAAACCAGATGGATTATGGTCAGAAAACTCCTTTATGAGTACAATAATATATATATATCTTCAGTTACTGGTATTTTGAAAAACAAAATAGAAATCTGAGCTAAAAGCCCATAGACATATTATCCAAAATGATAAGAATTAGCTCACAAGTAGTTACAAGTTAACTACCTCTGAGCTAAAGTGATTTCATTTTAAAAATGAAGTCACACAAACCACTGTTCCCCAGGGCCAGACGTTGCTGTTCCTGTTCTAGGTCCTGAGCCACACTTTTATTAGTTTTAAACGTGTACATTAAGTGCATTAACTTTCGAGGGATAATTTATAATTGACGTGATTTTCGTCCAGTCTAATGTTGTCTTGTCCAGAAAAGAAAGAAACATATCTAATCAACTGTTATCAACCTGTTGAGTGTTGAGAGCAGCCCTCAGCTTTAATAATCATTCTGGTTCATTAGCCAACCTTTAACCACCCGACAACAACTCGGCCTGTCTTTGTGCACTGGTTCAACTCCACCAGCAGCCTGTATGTCGTTATAATCCCTGATTAATGATTGGCCAAAGCGCTCTGACAGCGTGTTACAGCCACGGCTGTAATTGAATCCCAGCTTTAACAAGGCTTTGAACCGAGGGAAGAGATATGTCATTTGGTCGGTCCAGCGAAGTGGGCGCATCTAGTAGAATTAATGAATGTGATTCACACACATTTCTAAATTATAATTCATGTGTATTTGGGAGAGGGGGGGGGGTGATGTTAAAACACAGGGAAACAGAATGAGGTGATTTCTGATCTGCCTTCTTCTCAGTGGTGTTTTTCAATTTGCTCCATTTTCAGCTTTTTTTACAAGACCGATGTCTGTGCAGCTACTAGTTCTTAAAACTGCATGGGACACAAAGTTAGTGGACACTTCAGACTAAATCCTGCAGAAGACAACTTGTTTACAGGTATGTACTGTTGATCCACTCTGGGAAAAAGTTAACTTAAAACTTAAAGATGAAAATCTTAATTTGAGGGTTAAGAACTTAAGGATATATAAACAAGTAGGACTAAAAAAAATTAACCAATAAAACTGTAACACTATTGGTTATAATAATGAACATTAATAGATAGAGGATCAGAGACTTATGCATGTTTTGATTTTAGAGCCATCTGCGGGTGTAGAATTATGTTGGTCAGTGAAAAGGTCAAATAAAGGGCACGCATTTACTCAAAAAAGCACTTTAATTATTTCTGTTTTTCTTGGTTTGGTTTGATATGTTTTCTTAGAAGTGTTTCATTGCTGTTATTATATATGAAGCTCATCTCAGCCCAGTTAAGCTTTTCCCATTCTCGGCCTCACTAAACCACATCTTCTCCAGACAAATAGTTATTTAGTTATGCCCTTATCACTGTTTGTAATTTATTTGTGGGAAATTCTGCAAAGATATTTGCAGAGCACAGCAGTAATTTGCAAATTTGCTAAAGTTGGAATGGAGTGAGAGGAAAAAGTTTTCTTCACTCACTGTGGCCAACACTGGGACAAGAAGAAGGAGGAAGAAACTGGCATCAAAGGCCAAGATAAAATCACAGTCCGGTAATCAGGACATTTATATCAGACAAATAGCTCGGCGTGAGCAAATGAAAGGCTTTAAATGACGAATTGGACCAAATGACACAGAGAGAGAAGAAAAACAATCAAATATTAAAAGAGGGCACAGCACATTCCCCTCTAACATCAAGGCTGCGCAGAGACTAATCACACCGCCGAAATGTTCATCGTTGCTTCCATTTAGTGTGAGAGTCATAAAAGACGTGTCAGGCCTGGGAGAAGGATTCCAGCCTGGCCTCTCATTACCCACAGGGGACGGAGAGACGTTTGGGCCTAATAAGGACAGGACTTAGGCAAATCAGATCGTTACTATAAAGTGGCTGCTCATAATGAGGCACTTTTGCTCTTGTTTGTTTTCTTATTTTAGAGCATATTTGCCCTATACTGCCCTTAAAATAAAAAGAAATTCAGATTGGGGTTTGTCTTTCTTTTTTCTTTTAATTCTTTGGGGCAAACAACAGCCTTGATGTTCAGTCCAAGAGCAGTGAATCAATGTGGGGTCTGAATATTTAACAGGGTCTCCTTTGTGAAATTATTAATATTTCCGTGAAAGGTCTGCCTACGGAGGTAATAACCTACAAAGAAGTTGGCAGGACCCAGATGCAGGATGTGATAGACAGCAGTCAGGTGTTCATTCATCAAGTCCAAACGTATATTATCAACAAGGTAACCCAAACGTACTCACAGAAACCAGAAACAGGCAACCATCTGACAAACAGGAGCGCAGGAGCAAGGAACGTCGAACAGGAACAACAACATCCGCTGAACATCCAACAAGCCGTGAACAAAGAGTGAGTGAAGGAGGAGGTTTTACAGGGTCACAGGTGAGAACAGTGAGACAAATGAACAGGGAACCACAGGACACAGGTGAGCTGATGAAACTAATCAACCACAGACAGATATAGACAGACCTGAGATAAGGTTTTTGGATTATAGATTTTTAGACATTTGTAGAAAAGTGACCAGTTGGTCATGGTTTCAAATTTCTACCTTATATTACTACATTTTTAAAGAAAATAAATAATAATTTAAAATATTAATTATCCATATTCATATACATATTTAAATACAGAGGGCGATAAAGAAAGTAGCACAGACTGCTAACACTGCTAACACTTAGACGCAGACAAAGACCAATGCTAAACACAACAGAATTATTTGGACAAGGATAAGAGTGACATTGATCCGTGTCCCTCTGTGCTGCTCTTTCATTTTCCTCAGTCTCTGTCCCCAGTCCCTCTTCTCACTAATTGCATGTCGGACATCGACGACTACATCGGGGGGTTTGACCCGTGATGTGTCACAGATTAACAGCCCCACTATGCTTTGTTGTTGCTTTATTTGCATGAGAATTACTCAGTGGCAGAGAGTGTGTGTGGGTGTGTGTTAATTATTTATTATTTCACAAATATAGGTAAGCAGGAAGAGGGAGTGAGCGAGAAGAAGAGAGAGAAGAAAATGGGACACTGTATTAATTAAAAGTCATTAAAGCACTGACTGGTCTTTGCTTTGACGTGTTTGTTAAATTAACGAGGAAACAGGCAGGTGAGTGTGTTTGTGTAGAAACACACCTTTAAATCAGTGGATCTTAATTTTTAGTTTTGTTTTCAGAAACATTTTTAAGCTACATAAGTTTTTTTTTTTCATTTTATCTGATTGATGACAAAGTAATCTGCCAGAGCACCAATTATCCTCTGATGTCTGACTTTATAAACTTTCTTTCATCTCAAACTTTTATGATAGCAAAAAATGAATTATGAATCCCTTCTCAAATTTCCTAAAAAGCAGTTAATAAATAAAACTAGAAAGAAAAAGACAGATTTATTTTCTATTTGAGGCCAGAAATCTGGCTTTCAAAATCAAAATCAAAACAGCTCTTCTCTCGTCTGCCTCTCCGTCCGACCCATTCCCACTGCCTTGTCCAGAGGAACAAAGGGAGCCGGCCACTTCTCTTGATAGACGCCAATGATCGGTAAGAGGTTTGAGGTTCGAGTGTTGAGGATGCTATTTGCCTAGAGAAAGCCTGAGGACGAGGCCCACTGCTCTGGCAATGGAATTGGGCTGTCAGCTGGCATCCAGCGATAATTGCTTCCCATGGCAGGACCCCGACGGCCGCGGAGAAGGGGAGCGCGGTGTGGAGAGTCAACGCGGGAATCTATTTTCACTGCAGCCCAGTCATTATTGTTTCGTGAAAGCCAGGATACTTGTTGCCAATCTGCGTGAGGGCCAGGCTCTGATTGACACCCATTGACCGGAGAGACCACGGGGGTGAGGAGAGGCAAGGAGAAGGGTTTGGAAGGCCTTGAGTTTCACCATGATTGTCACTCAAATGTATGAGGTTTGGGGAGAGAGGAGGGAAATTGAAAGGTGAGGGGAAGAACACGAGGTTAGGGGTAAAGAAATGGAAACCTAACCAAACCCTGACTGATAACAGTGTGAATGGCACTTTATTTCTCATGTTCCTTTAATGACCATTTCCTTTCATTATTCATCATTTTCAAATCCAGCTCTCCGCCTTGTAAACGATCATTTACACAAATCAATAAGTAGGAAGCCTGGAAACAAGCAGAACGGCCAATTTTAATGATGTTCTCGCCTCTATAATCAACAGGGGAATTTATTATTTCATTCACAACCTCTAGGAAAACTATTGATCAGTAACCGATAAGATTACCTCTTTAAATAGACACAAACGCCTGTCGGCTTTACCAGAAAGAAAACTCAACTGTGATTGTGATTGCAGCTTTCGCTCCGTAGCTCGACTCGCTGAGGAGAAAACAACCAAAAATCTGAAGGCCATTCAGTGAGGGGACTCAGATCTATTTGGTCTGAGCAGCCTGCGATCTTATCACTCACCTGTCCAAAGATAATTCTGCTCAGTGTCAAGCATGGAATTGGATTTAAGGACACTGAAGTGGCGCGGGTCCTTTGACTGTCAGCCGGTCCCAGCGCCCCTCTAATGTGTCACTTCACTGCTGGCTGAACACAGGAAATTCCTAACAGGGTAAAGCACAATCACAGGACATCTCTGGGCCCCTGCAAATCTCCGATGACACCATCTATTCCCCACATACCTACTTTGACCATGATCAACGAATATGTCTGCGCTGATGCAGCACGCTGCATAGGGAATAGGGATTTAGTGCAGATTCTAACCCCGTAACAGTGAGTCCTGCTCTGTGCCTGGCAGAGACATGAATTAAATACGTGGAGAAAGAAAAAGTGTCATTATATAATTAAACAAAAACAAAATGTATGGATATTTACTTGAACTTTTACCTCGTTTCAAAAAGAAGAGACAAAAATCTTTTTTTAATGTGGAAAAACTCTTAAGTTTTTAAAACTAATTAATGTTGTGTTATGCATTTTGGGTGACCCGAGTGCAATACTAACATAAGATATGCTTTCATCAGAATTAGAAAGTGTACAAACTTTTTTTGAAACGTGAATATTCAATGTTCTTAAACTGCAGTCCTGTGTAACTGGCCCTCGTTCAGTTCAGGGTGTAGTTTGATGTGGTTGTATCATCCTGGAAACGGCAGATACATTCACACAACCACAAAGTAATTGCTCTGGTGTCGGTGTTGTTTGGAGACTGCCGGGGGTCAAGGGTGAGAGATTACCCCCGAAATGCTTACCCTGAGAAGAAATGGCTGCCTGACTCTTCAGCCACTGCTTAGCCTTGAGGCATTCAAATTGACAGGTCTCATTATGTGTGAACTCCCAATATTCCCCTCCGGATTCCAGGGCCTGTCAGTCTCCACCTGCCTGTCCATCTTTTCTTACTGCTACTCTTCAGCTTCCACTCGCTGACATCCACCTTCTTCTTGCCAGTTTCAGACTTGGAGCGGACCTAGGGAGGAATGTGTGTGTGTGTGTGTGTGTGTGTACGTGATCAGTGTGCAGGTGAAGGCATTGGCAGGCTTCACTGAACGAGCCCATGCTTTCTGCTGACAATTTGACAGGGGTCTGCTTGTAAACAAACTGGAACAACTGCCGTGATCTAACCTATAGTATTGTACTGCAAATTAGAAGGAGAGTCACACGCTGTATACATGCAGGCATACAATAAATAAATGCCTATGAAGACAAGCGCGTGCGCGCACACACACACACACATAAAGGAAAGAGCACCTTTGCAGAATCTTAAGTACCTTATGCAAACTGTATGTTTGTTGGGGAGGTGCTGGCAGAGAGCACTGATGAGTGGCTCATTATGGCAACACCAGCACTACACACTGGGTATCGCATAATCAAAGCCTGGGGGTACGTATTAATTATCCTTTTGAATAGTGATGAAATTTTAAAAAGCCTCTCCTTAAGGCTCACATCACGGATAGATGAAACAAAGCGCAGCACAGCTTGTGCGCCCGGGCTCACATGTGTTTTTACATCTGTTCAGGATATTTCAATTTGATGCTCAACAAGCCGAGACCGAGATTAAAGGATAATAATGTGTCATCCTCCACACGAGCATCTCTTCCAGAGCGAGTAATAGCACATCAGCAGGCAGGCAGGCAGACGGTTGGTTTCATGCAGGAGAGCTAGCTAACAGCCATCACTAGCAAGGTCGATGCAGTCACACGCGTGACTCCTGTTTGTCTCCAGTCAAGGTTGCCGAGACACTCCTCACGCGTAGCGCCTGACTGCTAAAAGGCAGAATACAGTGAGAGGTGGGAGGAGTGCAGGGAGTTGTGTTGAGATTTGCTTGAAAGAAATATTTATGAGCCGATTTTTTTTTTTTTTTTTTTTTAGAGAGAAGTATTGTCTTTAATGAACATGTTTCAAGATTGTTTCGCCATCTATAATTCATGTGGCAGGGCGTTCGTCTGGGAAACGGTCTACGCTTCAGTTTTCCAACATGTGAATCCCCTCAACATGACGTTAAAGAGCATCCTGAACATCTGCTTTGGAGGAGAGGTGTGAAGAGGTGTGACTGCTTGACACTGCTCTGGCATACAGAGGGACTCTTGGGATATGGAGGCATCATAAAGGCGAGGCTATTTGTTGCTAAGCTGTACGAGGCGCCGGTGATTGGCACTCATTGACCGCAGAAACATAGGAATCGAGGTTTGGGAAGAACAGACAGGATGTCAGGGAGAGTCTCTGGAATGGGTGTTATCAGAAAAGTGGATTTTACATCTCGTCTCTTTTCAGGATGCTCTACGTCAGTGTTTCACAAAACTTTTCTGCAGCACCCACTCTATTCCTTGAAATGGATATTCTCACAAAAAAAAACTGAATATAATTACAAATCAGTGCATTTTACCCACTGTTGAACATTTAAAAACTATTAAAAAGTATGCCTACCGCCCGCCCCCTCCCTATAAAGGGGGCCATCCACCATTTTGGAAAACACTGTTATAGACAAACATGACAAAGATTTATTTTTCCTTAAATTAAGGTGGAAGCGTAGAGGATGGCTGTTGTTCAGTTGTAGTGCAGGTGTCTTACACCTGGAGCATCGTGGTTTATTTCCAGTTAAAACAATTTGTATTTAATGTTTGGAAATGTACAACGCAAATGAAATTCACTGAAATTATTATTTTTATTTACTGGGCTGCCTATATGTGTAAATATAATAATGTGTGGCCTAAGATGGCTGATGGTCACCATGATAGACTTCCATAATCAAATACATTTCATCCATCCATCCGTCCATCCATCCATCCGTCCATCCATCCATCCGTCCATCCATCCATCTGTCCATCCTCTGTGGACACAGAACAGCCAAAGCCCTGAATAATAAAATATGAAATCCAATATGAATAATTACATTTGTGTCACTCCTTGTAACTGCTAATCAATAAAGGGACCAGGGTGACATAACGTAGTACTATAGTCTATAGATAAGTCTACAGCAGAAAGGAGAGTAGCTTGCTTTGTACTTTTTTTTCTCTCCAACTCTTTGCCTTTTCCTCCGAGAGGAAGAATATGAAACTGTTATATCAAAAGTGGAGGAGCCATGACAACATGCATCACACCTGCTTTG
>NC_024322.1:5326975-5400469 GCF_000523025.1 Cynoglossus semilaevis | reverse complement strand
ATCGCGTCCTGCTCCTGCGGCTGCTGCTGCTGCTGCTGCTGCTGCAGATACACCCTCAGTGATGACAGCATGGGTGAACAGGTGAGGTCACAGCCAATTGTCACTAATGGGAGCGAGATCAGCCGCGGCACGAGCAACTGTGCAGGAAACTCTAAGCTTATTATTTACAAAGCTGCACCTCGAACCGCATCAGCCTCAAATCGAGGTTCGCCTTCAGTGCAGCGGGCTGAGTGCAGATTATACAGTCATGAAAAGAGGAGTGAGGGGGAAACAGGGTTTACTGTAGCTGTCAAAATTTCATTCTTTCTGAATTTTCACCTTTACAAGTGAACTGCTGCGTGTAAACACGCCCACACAGCAGCACACATGCAAAATACACAATCGCCATAAGTGCACACACACACACACACGCTCAAATTACATGCAGTCAAGAGTGTTGGAAAAACCTGTCAGAATCTCACAAAGAAAATCAAATTTATTTATTTGAGTTCAGAGTAATTACAGGCATTACCGCGGTGCTCGGCTCTGACACCTCTTTATAAAATCAAGTGTCAGAGTGCAGCGAGTAGAGACGTGCCAGGGTGGAAATGTGACTCCTCTCTCCCTATAATCCCTAATTAAATTAAATAGGTGGGCACCTTTTTCCTGCTCTCTCTCTCTCTCTCTCTCTCTATCTCTCTCCCTCACTCACACACACACATATACAGTACACATACACACACACATCACATCACATGAGACAGGAGCGAATAGGCTTTGCCGAAAACTGCCAAGTGTACATCTAGATACAATATGAAAAAAAAAAAAATTCTGCATGTCAGCACTTCCATAATTGTTGGTCCTGAGGAGGAGCCTTTCAATGACTGCACATGCACATGTACACACACACACACACACACACACACACACACACGCACACACACACACGCACACACACACACGCACACACACACACGCTGCAGAGTACACAGCAGCAGCAGCTGGAGGAAAACACCAGAGTCAAGAATCCATTTGAAGCTATTTGTTTCCATTTCCGGCTATTTGGCAAAGATGAGACTGGATAAATATGTTATTCATTGCTGCCAAACACAGTGGCTTCTGAGGAAACGTGTTACTCTCGCCTCTTCTTCTTCTTCTTCTTCTCTGGCTCTAAATAATTGAACAGAGGGAAGAAGGCCTCTGCAGGGTTCATATTGAGTGTTTTACACCGACTTTCCCCACATCTGTTCTCACTGGCTGTTTTCCTTTAAACACACTCACACAGAGATCAGATGACAACACATCTGTCTGATATTCCCGTCTTTGGATTCTGACAAAAAAAGCAGGATGAAGCCAAACGCAGGTACAATGTGGTCAGACTCCTGTGGGTTTGCGGCGTCAGATGCTCACACTCCCTCCTTCTCCTTTAGCACCAGCACCACCAGGCGCCCCGGGGCCCTGACAGAGATGATATGACATACCCCCCCCCCCAAAAAAAAAACAGAGAGGAGAGGTGGGGGGTGATGAAAACAACTTCCCCATCAGAAAAAAAAAAAAAAAAAACGCCTGTGTTTTACATCTCTCTCTCTCACAACGACAGCTTCAGGGACAGTTTATCTGTGAGAGACAAAGACACTTTGACACTGTCAGCTTCTGTCACGCTACCAATGGCTGCTGGTGAGGAGTCGCTACAGCAAAGCGGCCTGTTCCCCATGTGTTGATCTGTGTGTGTGTGTGAATCTGAAAAATAGAAGACTCTTTTGTGTGTGTGTGTGTGTGTGTGTGTGTGTGACTTGATGTCTAGAGGCCTTTATGATAATGAATGCTAGGTCTTCCCCGACTAAAATGTATCAATAAATAAAACATAGGAAACACTCTCACCGTTGCGGTTGATTCGCACTCAGAAAAAGGTGTAGGGCCTCTCCACGGCTCGCTGCCACTTTAAGGGAGTGTAGCTTTCGTTCTGAGACAAATATACCATCATAAACACTTAAGATGAACAATCCACCTGAGACTGTGAAGAAGCAGCCCTTTTATCCACAGAGAAGTACTACTATACATAATTAAGAGAGGAAAGTGTACAGATTTAATTGGAGTGTTGTTGATAATCCTGATTAGCGTTATTAGCTAGTTTTTTTTTTTTAAAGATGACTCTGAGCCATATTAACAGGACGTGACTTATTAATCAGGCAGCTGTTAGCTTTAGCTCTTCAGAGGAATAACTGCGAGGTTTAGTGTTTGCATTGTCACTAAGCTATGGGGAAGTTCATGTTTTTAAAAAACATACATTTTCATTTCATTTCATTTCAAATTTAATTAGAATTAAGTTTATGTTTATAAAATACACCAGAATGACGCATGTACTTTTTTTTATCTCACATTAATATCGTTAGCCTCTTAGTGTCAATTCATATTTTAAGGTTTTTGGAAAAACACATTCCATTTTAAAGAAACACACAACCTTTTTTTATTTAAACTGTAACGTGTGTGTGAACAAGTGTCTTTAAAAAAAGACACAATAAACCAGCAGTGTTAAGAGAGTAGCGCAGTGGCTAACGAGGCTAACAATATATTAAAATACAATAGACACTGTATAAGAAATATAACAGATCATTCTCATCTTTGCATTTTTTCAATTTTTGACACATTTATGTTTCTTTGTTTTTTTTTCCTCCAACACCACAGGTCAGTTTTTGGGTCTTAGCCCCAGGTTCAAGGTTTACTCACAGGTGCAGTTTGACACGAAGGCTCGGCTCATTCCATCCTGCAGGCTGCACTTCTGATCTTCAAAGACAACCTAGAAGAAGAAGAAGAAGAAAGAGAGCAAATAATGATTACCAAGAAAACACCCGTGGATGTTTATTTCCAGAGGCAGAGTATTTAACGAGAGAGAAGGGAATAAATATGTTGCAGTTTCTAAAAATGCAATTAATGCCAAATATAACATTTGGTGATGTAGTTTAACCTTTTTTATTTGCCGTGAGTTCTGTGCCTTTCTGCATACATTTATTTTTGACAGGATGAATTATTTTTATTGTGGGATGTTCTGTACTGTCAAATTAAAAATAATGAACAGGTGTGCTTCCAATCAGACTCAAATCAATCTTTTACCCTTAAAGTACTTTTGTATTTTATGTAGTTAGGTTTTTGTGACCAAGGTCAATTTGGCCCAAATTTCATAGAGGACGATTTTTATTTTTAGTGTGTAACATTAACAGTGTAACACAGAACTGATAATGTTCTTTGAATAACAATCAAAACAAAGCAGGGTCATTCAGGGGACATCATGATGGTTCACCAACAAAGTCCACTTTAAGATTCATTTTCTCAAATTCTGTGCAATTTTCCAATATTAAAAGTAAAACCTATCCTATAATAATACAACCAGGTAAAACTGAGGACACGTTTACAATAACATACACAACTACAACACATGCTGCTATGATACATACATTACTCTACACGTCACGTGACAACGTCCTAGTATTTACTGGTTATTCGTGGATTAGTATGTGACGCGCCTGAATGACAGAGTGATCATATATAGCTCTGACTGGAGCTGCAGCTTTAGTAGACCCCTGAAATCATAGTCATACTGCCCCCTGTTGGTCAAATCTAAAATTACAACAACACTGCCTAGAGTGATGTGAGTATTGGCATTTCACTTTGACTAATGACATTCAGAGTTGCTACTAGAATTAGCTGTGATGTAATTACTGACGGGGGCTAAAGGACTTCATCATTCTGCTGCTTCGGTTTTTTTCTAACCAGCTTTGAGTCATTTCAAACATTCAAACGTGTGAATGCTGTGAGATAGAGAGTAGTTCCTGTCATAGAACATTTACACAACTGTTGATCCGTATCATTTTCAAAGCCTTTACCTCTTCTTCAGGGACTCCTTCAGTTCCTGCTCTGTTGGTCTGGTGACTCCAGTGGTGAGTGCGTTTTTATTTATCATTGATGAACTGTAAGGGTTCTACCGTCTGTATCCAACTCTGTAGACAAACTAAAAAGACAAATGAAGTGAGAGAAATGAATTACAAACAAAGTAAGAACTAGACACACATTCAAATGTCAAAAGTTTAAGTCCTTACTGATCAAAGTGCTATTTTGTAGTTGCTACAGGTTAAAAATAGGAACATTTTATAGGGGAGGGGGAGGGAGATTTACTGGTATAAATGTTCCAGTGACTGAGAGGCCTGACAAGAATAATGAGTGGCTAACTTCTTGGAGGCATGAAACGAGTGGCTGAATCAAGAAACTGGTCATGTTTAGGATATTGCTATGATTGAAACCAGATGGTACTTAGAAAACACACACTTTTCATTTTTCATTATGCTCTCATTTGGTAAAGGGTCCACGGCGAAAAAATCCCACTCAGTTCAAGTCTCGAGTCTTAAAAACCGTGTCAAACTGCCGACATTCAAATCCTCAATGGAAAGTGAAGAAGAAAAGAGTGAGGGCTATAGTTTTATGAGAAAACTGGCAACTTTTCCACACTTTCCACTGTCAACCAAACTTTCAAAGTCTGATGAGAAAATGCCCCAAAGATTCAGGCCAAGTTCATTTTTACCCATTCACTCAAATCACATTCAATCAAAGGCCAGCACATACAGAGAAACCACCAAGTGGAACTGGTCTTGAATATAAAGCCGTTTACCACCTCCGAGCACCCATGTAATGTGTATGCCTATGCACACACAGGCACCGTCCCCCAAGGGCTGAGGTGATGGTTTGGCAGGAGATCATGAGGAACAGGTCAACGTGAAGAAACGAGAAAGGCAAGGCAGACGGAGTAGTCAAAAGAAACCCAGAGACGTCTTTGAATCCAGTGGAATTCCTCTCCTCCTCCGCCGCTCCTCCGGGAGGCGTCAGGAGCCTGTGGAGAGAGCGAGGTAAGACGGGGCCTGTCAGGAACAAAGCTCCAAATTCACATGATATGTTTAGCTAAAAGGGTGAAAGAGAAATGAATCAAAGCTTAGTGGGATCAAAGAAACACAACAATAAAGTCAAGGCGGTTGCCATGGGACCAGCAGGAGATGCATATCATTTATAAGTTGTTCTTGGGCTCTGTCAGATGTGCAGGGAATTGATTGTTATTGTTTGGAGGATGAACCGCAGCTGGAGGGGGTGAGGAGCAAAGGTCATCATCGCACAGTGAGCGGAATATATCGGCTGACTTGTTTTAAACAGCGGCCGCCTGTGATCCGGGTCGAAGGTCGCTGCAGAAGCACCTTCAACGTGTGATAACACGCTAGGAGACAGACACAAAGACAAGTTTGTCAACCCCATAAATATCTCTCCGACACAAAGGCTAAACATTTGTTTTGCATCTTCCTCTGTCAGAGGTTACCATCGTTGTCACTCTTTTAAAGTGGAATCAAACAGATTTTGGCTGTAAAGCGAAGACTTTCATTTTTATTCACACAGCGTAGTTTTCACATGAACAAGACTGAAGCAACACTGTGGTAAGACTGGAGGGGTTAGGTCCACGGGGTCATTCAGACATTCTACAGAATACCTCTATTGTATGTGCCCCTTAGTTACCCTTGTGGTGTAAAATGGAACTTTTTTCACTCATGATACCTTCACACCAAGAGAACATACTTACGGACACCTATAAGAGCCACTCATGGCACTCGAATGCCCTGTAAGAGAAAAGTAGAAATACAATGTCAAGATTAAAGTTGAATTTTAATGTTGACTTTTTGAGACAAACAGTGCTTCTACAAAATGCCTTGCACGCCTATCGATGAACTGTTGAATCTGAATCAGCTTCAGCAACAAAGAAGTTCTTGCTCCAAAAACATAGCATTGTTATCAGGAATAGGACTTTGAAGATACTGCTGCGGAAACTTTGACTTGTTTGAAGGATAAACCACACATGCCTACAAGAGAAGATTCGACATTGTACTTTGACTTGATTCTCTAACTTTGTATTTCAACTTTTTCCCAATCGATTCTGAATAAAAATGCCCCCCCCACCCCCATTAGAAGGAGATACATTCGTACTCCTTGAAAAAAAGCAAAACAAAAAATACAGAATCTTTCTCCTCATTTTTTTTCTCCTGCTTGGCCCTGATCTGCTTCTGTACATTGTCTAACAATATTCTGGCATCTGTCTGTGCCTTTTGTTGGCACTAGATGGCAGCCTCCACAATGCAAAGCCCTTGTATTAATAACTATAATAATAATAATAACAATAACAATACTACCATTCAAATTAAGCTGTCATTTAATAACAATTATCACTTTTTAAATGTCTGCTCATAAAACATCAAACTGTGTGCCATTAAAAACCCAACTGTAATACATTATTCATGTACGTGTGTTACAGTATATTTTTGGAGGAGAAACCAGAATTATCTTAATAGTTATACCACAATAGGAAGAAACATTATAAAAAATAAAGGGTCTTCATATTTTACTACTTATTCCATTCCAAAGTAGCCAAGAGTCTGGCAGTCATCAGGCAAAAGTGAAGGACACCCTGGTCCCTGGATCAGGTCCTCAACAGTACAAAAAACCCTGTTATATCCAGACAATGGCCTTGATAGTAACATTACTACAATATATCATTTTTTTGTGGCTATGAAGTAAAAGGAAATATCCAGATCATTTTGTACAGAATCATGTGACAAAATACACAGAAAATGTGAAAATTACATTTTAGGCCAGATGGACTAATTGTCTCATAATACAACACAGAATAATCCTAATTATGTCAGAACAAGTCATTTTAATTTTAATGTACCTGCATGTAATTAAACACAAATGAAAGGGTTTTCCATATGTTCACACACTTTCCGAAATACTGCCATTTGATTGACGTGGCAGTGATCATTCATCATTAGTGTTTTTGTATGTGCAGGTGTCTGTGGTTGGGTGTCTATGTGGTTGGGTGTCTATGTGGTTGTGTGTGTGTGTGTGTGTGTGTGGTGTGTGTGTGTTGGTGCAGAGATGAGACCCAGTCTGTCTGCTGCTCTCTCAGACTACACCCACGAGAGATCCCAAAATAACAACAAAGGGCCCTCAGTGGATCTGATGAAAGCCCTGTCACCAGCCATTTCAGCACAGAGTCTCCTCCCCTACTGTATCTCTGAGTGACACCTCACACATCACACTGAGACAGGAGGGGGAGACACAATTCCTCTATTTGACCGCAACAAATATTACCATATGTTAATGAGACTGTCGTAGGCTTTTAGCAGGTGGGTCTTGACTCTGGGCTCACTGATGTTATCACGGCTAATGTTTTCATATTTATAGGTCAAAGAGTGGAATTAATTGTGTCCAGGTGAATTATAGTAAATTATATGATGCATTTTAGGATATTGCACATTGTGAATTGCATACACATGGTTCTGGCAACTGTTACTGAAAGAAAATGAAATACTCCTTAAGCTCTATTTTAGAGCACTTTTGGATTTCAAGAGCTCAGAGGAAGAGAACAGAGCAGTCTGAAGAACTTAAAGTACATAAAAAAATAAGGAAATCACTTCTGGATGCATACATTACAAAGTAGGTCTATAAAGACTTTCCTGACAGTCTCATTGTCTACATATTTGTGTTCAGAACATAATGGCATTCATTTAATCACATTTAGAAAACATAGAGGTTAACTGTAACTGGGTCGTAGAATGTGAGGGGACACCTGGAGTTATTGACGGATAGCTCAATTTCCAAATAAAGCTGCGCGAAAACAGATCTTCAAAGAAATAATACACAACTATCAAATTCTCACCCAAAATGCCATTTTAAGATACACAAAAAGTTTCTCACTGGTTCAACAGGCTTATGCATATAGAGTAAATGAACAGCTATATGGAAAATTAGGCATTTTATTAACTTTACCTTCAAACAAAAAATAAATTAGACGTTGTAGAAGGAGTTACCTCAAAAATCTGCAACCCTGGCAGCTACTGATTGTTACATTGTTACTTGCATGATGAATACATAGTCTGTGGTCCTTTATCTAGAGATGGACTCATTATTCTCTAAACACACAGACAAAATAAATACAGTTTTTAGGGTAATGTGCTTTAATATTAACAATTATGTTTTGTCTTTAAATCCAAGAAAATAAAGCCCATTCTTGACAATGTTTGTCCTTTTACAGTCAGAACCAGCAATTAGACTCAGAAAAATCTGATCCATGTACTAGTACTGATGTCTTTGAAAGAAAAACACACACACAAAAAAAAAACCTACCAAGAGAGACGGGAAAAAACTCCAAAAGGCAGAGAAAGACTCCGTTGTTATTTCTAACAGGTAGAAGCCCTGGGGTTATTTTTCCGCTGCCTTGAAACAAATCAATGAAGCACGACTCACTTTGAACAATTGCACATTTGCTGAAATCAGATGTGGGTTGAGGAGCCAGTCGTCATAACACTGATTGTGTTTGTTGACAGAAGAGGCTCTTTGAAACAAACAAGCCTGTTCTTTGAAACAGGTGCCTGTGCATGAGCTGAGTTTAGAGAAGTCATTTAGAAAGACTAACTGGTTTGAGGATGTTTGTTATTCTGCCATGCAACCTCAGTGATTCTGTGAGTCACAAAGAGACTCACAGCACAAACAGTGTTGTGTGTATTCTTCATCAATGATAACTGTACGGGTGTATGTAGATGTTTAAAGGAAAATAACGCATATAATCTCATAGCATTCAGTAAAACTTCAAAAAAGTCTGCATTATTAGTCAACGATGCCCCCAGGTGGAAATCCGAGGTATTGCATTATGTTGTACAACGAATTTTTATATGACAAACCAATGTACGCCATGAATCTGAAGAAACTTTGCACTTATTGTTTTTGTCGGAATATAGTTTTTTGAGGTGTAAGCAGATTTTTGTTCTACCAAATAACAGAAAACATGACTGTACCCTGGTGTGTTTGGAGCACCATAAACAACAACAACACAGTTCACAAACCCCAGCATATCCTGCCTGTCGACATATGGAAGTGTTTTCCAATGACTATCTACTAGCAGCAAATGGACTTAAATCAGTCATTTTAATATCAAAGCACTTAACACTAGATGATGATTACTTGCAGGTGGACATGCATGCTGCTTGTCAGTACTGCAGTTGAAGAAAATGACTGAGCTCTTATCCGACACGTACAGTACACTCAGTGTTCAATGGACTAGATCACGTTACATGAGATTACTTTGGAGTTTCAACTATTTTTTTCCAAATTACACTGGCCTTTGGTTTCTGGTAAACTTGATTGACTTGAATGGTTTTCATTAGAGGGCCTCGCCGAGCAGAGCCGGGGCCTTTATCTGTTGATGCTTGTACACAAAAGTTGAGGGTGAATGGGTGCAGCCTGTAGCCTGGAGGTGTGAGGATATGCAAATCTTTTTCATAGGAGTGCTTCGTCATAGTTCCACCATCTGTGTTTAAGCTGCCATTTGGTGTCACTTCTTCACAAAGAACTGACATGTAACACGATGAATGTGTAGATCTGAACAATGGTATCTCACTGTGTGGTGTTTTGATGCATTCGGTGTGTTAACAATAACACAAACCTCATGTGAGTTCTCCTAGCTGTCATATTTGAACTTCAGAGTAACCTCCCCTCTGTCACTCCTCATTGGGGGAGAAAGCAGTAAGTCATGGAAATCAGTTAGATGTCACCAAGAGCCAGATCTCAGACTGACAAGAAAATAGCCATGAATAACTTGACCACCCTTATTACCCCTCCAGGAAAATACTTAGAGATGGATCCAGAAATGAGGAGTAATCCAGATACACTTTGACTGTCACAAAGAATAAGACGTATTTATCCTGGCCAAGGCTATAACCACATTCCCATGAAGTTCTTTGGCTGCTGTACCTGCTTTAAGCTAACATCCAGTGAGCTTTCCTGCATTAACGAATGAAAAACAGACATTAAAAGCACAAAATATTACCTAATACTAATTAAACGACGACACATTTAATACCAAGGTATTCTGTCTACCACTCTTTGTGAAAATGAGTGACAGAATTAAGTTTATCGAAACAGTTCTTCTAAAGACGTGCGCGGTGATCTGCGGATTTGCGGTGCCGCCCAGTGGGGGATTAGTGTCATAGCAACAAAACGACGTCCCGTGTTTTACAGGAAAAACAAAATCTGGCATACATTGTTGCCGAAGGTCAAATATCACTTTGGATGTGAGCTGCATATTCTGTCAATGAACCTGTGACATGTAAATTGCTCTCTCAGCTCTTAGCGGTAGCTTTACTTCAGGGGAGAAAACCAGAGACATACTGAATAAGACCATTTTAAACAGGAGACAAACAAAATAATCCTGTAATTTAACACCTTTTCCATTCATTTATACCTGAACAATCAATGTTTTGTTCGGTAACCCAGTACCTAGCCTTATATTGACCTGCGTGCACTCCTACAGTGTCTTCATTAAAACCACCAAACGCATCATGAAGACAAAAACACAACAATGACCACAGATTAACATTTAGCGGAAAAAAATTGCAGTAGGAAAAAATGAGTGATTGTGCTGGCTATCGTCCTCATGTCATCAGTGAAGTTGAGGTAAACATGAAGTCATGTCGGAAAGTGAACAAGAATGACTTCCTGTTTAGATTATAATACTACTTAGCTGTCATTATTTCTTCTTTAATCATCAGAACCGAGTTGCATTCACAATGCATAATCACAACGGCAGCTCTTAGTGTTCTAACAGCAGGACACACACGTTTCACTGCCACAGCTGTCGGCCAGCTGACCTCAGAGAGTGGACCGTGAGAGAGTTCTCAGACTGAGACATGATTGCAGCATCAGTTACATTAAGTTCAGCAACTTCCATGGGTTCCAAGGGTTCTTTCTCTTATATCATATGAGTAAATTCAAAAAATTGGCCAATTTATTAGGTACAGCCTGTAGTGCTGCGTTGGACCCTGCTATAGCTTTGTCATACAATCCAATGTAACAAAATAACAAAAAATCATAATGTGCATTAATTATCTGCTACATTTTAATGGCAAGACAAGTGTCTAAAAAGTACAGAGTGTGGACCACACGGATCTTCCCAAATCCATGTTTGCTGAGCATCTCCTTGTACCTGTACTCTGTTCTCTCCTCTCCCTCAGTCTGGACAAGCATGTTGAGAGACTGCAGAGCAGAATACGGTGTCAGGTGGTCCAACATGGCCTCTGCTATAAGGACTGCATCTCCTACAAACCCAACAGTAGAGAACTCATTAAGAAATTACCCCAAAAGAGAGAGATGATAGTGGATGTTGGTACTGAATTGGAAAATCTGTTTTTACATCAACCAGCAGACTTTGTTGTCCCTTTCACAGTTAGATATTTAAATATGAATCAAACTTTGTAAGTATGAGATAAAAGATAAAAAAGTGTTACCTGGTCGGCATGCGCTTGCAACTTTACTGAGCAGAACGTGGACCTTCTCATCAGACCAATCATGAAGAATCCTCATCAGGATGTAAAGGTCCGCTTTGGGCAACTCATCATTAAAGAAATCGCCTGACCGTAAATAGAAACAAATTAAAGATGCATTGTTGTAGTGTCACTGCTGTCAAAACAGATCAACTGACCTGCTACGAAAGAAACCCTGTTGTCTGCTGTCTCTGGGCGGAAAAGTTCACTCATTTCGACAACAGCTGGAAGATCGAACACTGTCACAGACATTGCAGGATGAACTTTGGTAAACTCGTAGGCCACAGCACCTGTGCAACCTTGTGTGGATAAAAAAAACACATTAAAGTTTCTGCTTTGATTAAATGAACAGTTCATCGTGATGTCCTATGATGGTCCTCCTGAAGCAGGGGAGTCCAAACTTTCATCACAGAGGGCCACTAAACTATTTAAGATTTCCATTTTTATGACTTGTGCTGCTGACGTCTTAGCCGTGTAACCCATGTGAAAGGTGGTTAAATACAGGAAATATATAAACAATATAAAATATGATTGTGTCAAAAAAAAAAATCACTCCTTACCTCCAAGATCACAGGCAGTTTTATAACCAGAAAGGTCGAAGGCGGTGGCTATATCCTTCCCAGAAACCTTTGCTATGCTGTGCATGGCTCTCATGAATCTCAGTTTCACTTCTCGACTCTCGTAGTAAGAATCCTTTAATTAGAGGTATGTTTATATGTTTATGTTTATATTTTCTGGCATAATCATTTCTCTGTTGTACGTCTAAACCTGAAACTTGAGGGTTATCACCTGAAACAAGTCTTTTGATTTCTTGCCAAAGGCTTTCTCATGCTGGTTGGTACCTTCCCGCACAGCACTCTCCAGGTGGGAGAAAAGATGCCACACCGTGGTATTAAAGTGCTGGATGTATGCGTGTAGTGAGTAGGGTGCATCGGAGCGCAGGAAACGCTCGGCCAGAGCTGTGTTCTCATACACAGGCTTGTGGGATGCTGAAAAGTATTTGAAACTTGATTGTGTGTGTAGTATTGAGCAGTGCAATTACACTGCTGTATTATAACTCACAGACAATGCTCAAAATACAAAAGTAGTAGTAGTAGTATATGTTTGTGTATATATATGTGTGTTATTTACATGTCAATGTAAATAGCATGTGCAAACCATCATGTTTACACTGGTTATGATGTTAAAATTGCAGCTGTCAAGCAAGGTGTGTTCAGGTACCATCAGAATCTTAAGAATCTAATACAAAATTGGAAGGTTGTATAAAAAAAACTTTTATAAAATTCTATTTTTTTCTCATCTCCCCTTAGATTTTATGATGCCCCCTGGTGGAAACCACTGATATACAGTACTGCACTGTTTTTCATTTTTTATTATGTCTTGAGCATACTAACCTCTCGCTTTGATATTTAAAAGCCCCAGTGACACACAGGCCTCCAGCAGACACTCAGTCCCTTTCACAGAGGCCTTGACCTCTTCGGCCACTTGGGCAGCATCCAGGTGTGGACGCTGATGTAGCAGGTCAAACACACACAATGTGGAAGCAGTGAAAAGAGCCTGCAACGAGACAGAATTAAATGAAAATAACTTGGCATGAATGCATAAAAAAATGCAGTACATAAAAATCAGAAGAGCTGTCTTCACAAAGGTTTGATCATTTATGAGAGGGAATTACAAAGATTATTTTTCTATTATTTTCTATAAAATAACATGTGTGCGTACAGTAAAGACATTTACTTATCACATTTGAACTTTGTGGTTTCCTAAAAACAAAACAAAAATTCTGTGTTTGCAGTATATGATGTGCGCTTGCACAAATTACGTATAAGGGCAGGAATGGGTCTGTTTAGTTTGAACTCTCTGCCTTATTTCTCAGTAACATTAAAGGCCTGAATCGTTGCTTTTGCTGCTGGTAAGCAACTTGTGGTAACGTGGTTTTAAGACACACTTGCAGATACAGGAAATTATTGCACCTGAACAACAGCAGTGCAACACCTAAACTTCTCAAGAAACCACATATTACTATTGTGCATAGGGAGGTGATAAAACAAATATGATTCATGATGTGTTGTTCAAAAGTTTTGGTGTTTACACAAAATCTGAAAAATAAAACAACTATTAGTCAAAATGAATTTAAATCTTTATTGGACCTAACTTTTTCCGTTCATGTTCAATTACCTTTGAGGCTTTAAATCCATCCATTAATTCAATGACTCGCTGCAAGTCTTTAGTTTCGGGTTCAGTTTCCTGTCCTCTGCTGGTAATCTGAGGTATTGCAACCCCAAAGATTTCAACGTCAGATCCTCCTTTGTCCGTAGACGAGCTTTCCACAAACACGCTCTCACCCACTGCACTTTCATTTACCCTCCTAACCACCTGTGATACACAGCATGTCATTTCAGTAAAGTAAAAGCATGACTTATCGTGGGCGTGGGTGAGAACTGTTTACCTTAGGTACAGGACTGGACATGGGACTGTCACTGTACGTGCCTGGTGTTTGATTGACAGCTGGGCAGTTTGATGATTTGTGCTTAACAGGGGAACCGGTTGGAGCTGATAGTGGTGGAGTAGGTGGTGTGTTGCCACTCTGGCCTCCATCTGCAGTTGCATTTTCTAGGGCTAAAGAGGAAGTGTCGTGGTTGTAAATAAAGTTCAGCTGTTTGCAGAAGTGGTTGAGGGGGAAACCGACAACGTTAAGGAAGTCTCCGTGGACATACTCCACCAGCATGCCACCAAGTGCTTGGATGCCGTAACCGCCAGCCTTGTCCCTGACACAGGCAGAAACATAATTATTAACAACCTAAGATAGAGGCCTTTAACCTGTGGCTCCTTGGCCCCTTTTCATTGGCTTCAAGTAGGAACATGTTTATTATTTGAGAATGCACCAAATTAAATCAGAATGTGCTTTTCAAGCAGAAAAAAAACTCTGTAGCTAGAATAAAATTGAACTTAACTTCCTTTAAAACAGCTTGTGCGGCTTCTGTATAAAAACTCACTTTTAGGTTTTAGTCAAACAGCAAACAGATCCAGAACATACAGAAAGGCATGCATCAAAGTCCACCAACCTACCAGTTCACAGAGCTTGTGTTTAAACACCCGAGCTCAGTTGTCTGACAACATAAGGTAAAATCAACAACTGATGTATGAGAAAGTTCAAATGTCAACACTCACATGGGCTCACCACTGTTGATGTACTCCCACAGCATTTCTTCTGAAAGATCAGCAAACTTCACCTTTGTTTCTTCATAGAAATGAAACAGCTGGTAATCCACTTCGTCATCTGCAGGACGCCGACAATAAAACAATGATGTGTGTTCAGTGACAAACACTAAGTGCTGTTTGAAAAAAAATATCAGAAGAAAATCAAGGCTGTGACACTGTGACTTACTATCTTTTTCGTAGCAGAGGACGATGGCGACACCTGTGAAGACACTGTGCTCTTTACCACTCAGGCTGGAAAAAAACAAGAGAGTAACTGATTACTGTAGATAAAACTAGTAATATTAGGGATGGAATAAATGTGATGATTTTTAGATAAAATTAGTAATCTAATCTATTTTAATTATAATTTGTATCAAAATTAGTAAACGCTAACATTTGTATTTCAATTATAATACTTTTTTTTATATTGCAGCTAATTATAGTTATTATTTCATATTACTCCATGGCATGCATTTGTAAATTTTGGTTCTATGTTTCCAGTGTTGTAAATTCCCTTAAATATCACAATTAAGTTTTTGATGTTACAGTGATATCTTTTTCTTTCATTCTAATTTCATTCTACTTTATTCTAATTCTTGCACAGTTCAACTTGTCCCAATTTTCATTTCATGTGACAAATAAAAGTCCAGAATCTAGGATTTGGTCTAAAAAAAAAAAAAATTCAAAAAATATTCTTAACAAACTGTGTCAATCAGTGTGTCCACAACATTGGACTGAAAAAACATCTCTTGCATATTTTTGGTACTAAAAAACTAACTACTGCATTAAGTTGACTGTCAAAATGTTTTTTGCTCAGTTCACCTCTGCACAGAGATGAAATGAGGATGTAAATGTGTAACAGACCTCGACAGCATCCTGTAAGCATCCTTTTTGTCGACTGGCTTTTCTAAAATCATGCCATTCACCGTCTTAGAAAAAAAGGTAAAGAAGAAATGAACATACTGTACAACACAAAGCCATAGTGATGATATTATTGTTAAAGATTATATATCGTACTGTACCACAACAGTGTCTGCTCCAATTACGATGTCTGGAGTTTTCAAGTGTTTCTGCAGCACACCAGTGAATAACATGTTAAAAAAATGAAGTAAAAGAATGAAATCATGTTAAGTCACACAAAACCGAGACTGACTTACAAAGGGCATTCTCCTGGCCACCTCCAAAGCTTTGTGTTTGGCCGTCTCTACTGCGTACTCATAAGGTGCTTTAAACAGGCTTTTGTCCAGAGTTTCATCAAACCAGGATGGAACCACTTCAAACCGTAAACCCTGTTAGAAAAGCACAACTGCATTATACTTCAGTAAATATGATCATTTTAACCATTTTTTTATTTAAAATGAATTTTCTAATTAAACTCAATAGCGGTCTGTGTCCGCCTTCTGCTCTTACTCATTAAAACTGTATTCCTATAAACTTTCATAACATTTGGCATTGTTTCTGTTGTCTAATCTTACAAAGACAATTTGCACAAATTGTGCAAACTATGTTATTTTAAAACATTTCCAAGGAATTTCCTTTTCAAAAACATTCTGCAGATTTTGGATTTATTTAAATGAATTTATCTTTTGCTTTAGTGAGAGGCAGAAAAGCTATATATGGAGACTTTAGAAGTTGCCTCGGAAAGAAAACATACCACATTACGGAGAATCTCCAATCGTCTTGGAGAGGCACTTGCAAGCACAACAAGTTTACCAGAGAGCTTGGATATGACAGGGCGCAGCACCATGGTGGTCCTCTCTTCTGACTCTGCTTATAATCTGAAACAAATTCAGCCGGTAAAGACATGGCCTAGTTCAACTAGAGGAAATCAATTTGAAAAATAATTCACACTAGACATCAGATAGGGGCAAGTGAGAGTATGTATATTTAACTCAATCAGATGGAAATGTTTTTTGAGAACATAATGACCACCTATTTTATGCAAACGCCTATCATTTCAACTTTGTGGATAAAGGTAGAGTCCCAATCGTTGTGAACAAAAAGCATTTCATTTTGTTGCCCAACAGTTGTTCATTTGTGAAGATATTAGCAGAGTTATGTTGGCCACATATAGAACGAGGTCTTAACATACAGTATGAGGCCCACGCGATTTGACCTGGTTAAAGTTCCGTGACAACAGAGTTGTTGTTTTTTTAATCATTGCTGGTTGGTTATTATTATTTATCAGCTACTCGTTGTGACATACTTCGAATATACAGAAACACGTTTGCCTGATTTTACCTTTTCATATCTAAATTAATACATTGTGATGTGCCGACTTTAATTAGTTCGTTTAATGAATAGACTAAAGTGAACATGTTCGGCTTGTGCACATTGACATTCTCACCATTTCTTCATATGTGGGCCAATTAACCGAACAAATAGAGAAACGAGGTCTGGATAATAGTTTTCCAATGATGTCACGCTACTAACCATAGTTCCGTAGTCCACCATTTTGTGCGGCAAAAGAGTGTATAAATAGATATTAAATACATAAAAGAACACCGATAATGGTAAATACCTGTGTTGTGTGGGGTTCTACCAACCGATCTGGGAATGGACATCGCAAGATGAAGTTTTTTGACATGAAGCTATCTGTCACCAAGGGAAGCTGCTGGAGGATATTTCGACAGAAAGAAGGATGCTATGGCTTTTAGGTATTAACTGTGCTAATTTCAACCCACATCCAAGCAAAAGGCATTACAAAGTCTGTTCTGAACACTTTATTTCAGGTAATTACATTATACTTTTATTTAATTCATATGATCAATGTCAATAAAATTAAAATATATCAAAATGTACTTGCATACATGACAAATGCACACAATGCAAACGTAAATCCTCCATGTAAACTGTTATTCTAATGATGTTCACAAAAGACATACATCCGTACATGCCACTGTGATTTTTACATTAACACTCTGTATTATTGTGTTAATAAATCCCGCATTATCCCCATTGTCTGGCCAATTTTCAATGTCCGCCCCCTTCCACTCAGCTTTGTTGACTTCGTATAGGTCTTTTCCATCCGTTATTTTCAAATTGTCCAAGTATCTTGCCTTTGTAATTGTGTCCAGTTTATGTCTATACAACAATTTCGTCTGATCGACCTCCGGTAATTTAATATTCTTGTCTTTTGGTGTCATTATCGATTGTTTACGTCTACCTATTTGCGTCTTTTGCCGCACAACATGGTCAGCGGCGCGATGCATCAAGGAAACGATTATAACGATTATCGGAAAACCATCTATTGATAAACATCATTGCACTTGCAAACAAAAGGATTGGAAATATTGTGTTACATTAGCCTGCATGTTTAACGTGTGAATTTAGTATTTAAATCTTTTTCTTGCATTAAAGTCAACAACTTAAGCAATACGTGTACTTTAAATAAACCATTTCTCTGTGCTAACCTTGTGCGAACCAAAGTTCGTAAATTTTAGTATTTGCTAATTTAGAGCTAAAAACTGACGTACGTCTGCATGTAAAAAAAGTAATCATATTTAAACTTATATAATTATTATTATATTATATTACAATTTAAAACCCTAGGGAATTTTTTTTTCCTTCCCTCCAAAGACAAGTCAGAAAAACAACAGCAACAACCAGGACTTGTGGGAAACCACGTGACTCTGCGTAGGTGATGACGCGTTTTGCGTCCGTCTCTAATCGACCAATCATACACAGGCAATCCGTCTGCCAATAGAAATACAGGGCATTGCTCTTTCTAGCGCTACCGGGATATCTAACGGTTATATTTTTTAATCAAATGTGATATTAAACATCCAGTGGAAAATAATTTGGCCAGGGTAGAAGTATCTGGAATATGTGATTCGTTTTAGTAAACCTTTGGTGTTCTTAGTAAATCTGGGTTTTCACAACTTTAGGTGGGGCTTTGTCATCGTCACACCGCAAGGCCCCTAGGGCTAGAAGTTCCCCAAAAGACCATATGTCAGTGACGCAATGACTGAACACCTTACACACTGCAATGATCACTCTTGCCAGGGTGTGTCTAGAAACGCCCCTGCTCTGCCTTTTTTGTAGAATTATTTTTTCAGAATAAATTAATAAATAAGTGAAGGATCCAATAATAGATCTTATTAGATTAATTATTTTTCTTCTTAGTTTATATTAGTCGTGGTGGTGGCAGTGATTGTTATCATGGAAATGCAAGGTAAAATCTGTTGAACTTTATAAATATATTACATGTTTGCTATTCTTTGGGAAGAACAACAAAGTTTATTTTGTACACTGTATCAAAACATACATATATATATATATAATTATTTTGTCTAAATAATTGGCGATAAAGACAGATATCAAATATTCAAAGGTGCAAACAATGTTGTATATACAAATGACTGGTTGTTTTGGTTTTTTTTTTTACAAAAACATGCGTTCAAAGGTCAATGCTATGTGTTGTGTGGTGCACATAAAAAATCAAGTTTCAAGAGTTCAAATATTTGCTGCTTTCAGCCAAAAAAGTGTGGTAAGAGTAGTTCACATTCAGGGGAATTTAACAAAGGCTGACATGTCTGCTCACTTCCTTTTTTGGTTTCCCTCTCTCACTCAGCACAACAGTCCGAGGAAAGTCAAATTCTCCTCGACCTGCGCTCCCTTTCCTGATTCTCACAATTGTAATCTGTAGAATATAAGCTCTCCTTGTGCTCCATCCTCATTGAGTCCACACTGGTTAGAGTGGGGATATTTATCATCTGTCTCAGCTTGTGTCTGAATTCTTTAGAGGCAAAATAGTAAATGAAGGGATCAAGGCAGCTGTTCAGGCAGCTGAAACACAAAGTCAGTTTGTAGTAAATGTACAGAGACTTTCCATAGAAGAGTTTCAACACAGTGTGACTCAACAGTAGAATGCTGTTGGGAGCAAAGCAAAAGGTGAAGACCATAAGAACAACAAACGCCAGCCGCTTGGCTCTGTTTTTCTTGACTGTCTTGGAATCCTGGGCCAACTTCCGTATGACACTGACGTAACAGAAAGTCGTGACAAAAAAGGGGAAGAAAAAGAGAGAGAACTGCCAAGTAAAGATGTAGGCTGCCCAGGCAGGCCTGTTAGGAAGCATATTTTTCTTCAGCATATCAAAACACGTAATAGTCCCGAGTTCATGTACGTAAAAGGTTAGGTCTGAGGACATAAAAGGATAAAGAACAGACAGAACTAAAGCCCACATAAAGAGACAACTTATGACAGCAATGGACTTCCTCTCCCTGGTGGCTCTGAACAGCATGGGTCTCACAATTCCCAGGTAGCGGTCAATACCAATGGCCATCATAGTCAGGACGGAGCAATACATGTTGGTAAAGAAGATGAGGGTCAAGGCACTGTGGAAGGAAACCTGTAATTTAGTTCTTTGATAAAATGGTTTATTTTATCTTTTTATTTTTTTTACCAGCATCCAGTGAGGAACGACAGATTACCTGCACATGGTGGCTCCCAGTTTCCAGTCGTAACCCTGGAGCTGGTAGGCAATCTGAAAGGGCAGTGCAGCGCCGACAGCCAAGTCGGTGATGGTCAGATGAATCATGAAGATGATAGAGGGAGTCTTGGGTCGGGTACGAAAAAGAAGAAGCCACATGGACAGACCATTTCCTACCAGGTTGACTGCAGTGATGATGATGTAGATGACAGAAATAAAGATGCTGGTGTGTACACTCTGGAAAATGAACAGGGTTGTTTCGTCCAGCTTGAAACTGCTGCCATTACTCGACATAGTAGAAGGAAGATCTTCAAGTGATCTATTTGGGAAGGTCTGACAAAAACAAAAGAAAAAAATGATATAAACAAGATGAAATGATTTGATTGTAACAGTAGAAAAGCTTCATATAAGACAAAAGAATGGCGCTCAGAAGCTTTTAGAGCAGTGTTTCCCAAACTTTTTTTCTGGGGACCCAAATTTTAAACATCACAAACCTTCCAAGTCAATAGACATTATTCGTAAACTCCTGGGAAACATGATGTGAGACAACCCAAAAAAAATCTCTTGCGACCCATCTGAGGGTCACGACCCAGTCATTAGGAAACAATGTTTTAGAGTGTGTCCTTTGTTATTTATCATTTGTTTCTTTTTTTTTTTTAGCTAGTTATTTTAAGTTGTTAGTCGTTTTTAGCAATTGCTGTTGCTTACTTACTTTGGTGGACTATTTCTGGGATATTCTTCCACCATAATGTTGCAGGAACATTCAAAAATGTTTTCATATATTTAGCAAAACATAAGCTTGTATTTGTACTTTATATAGTATACACTGGATAATCATTGGAGTTTGTGAACTAACTAATTAACAGGTATATCATGAAATACAATTTAGATTCTTTTTAGAGACTATTTTCTCCATTCCATAACCATTATTTAACCTTTTTATGCTAAATTTTGACCAAGTTTTCACTTTCTCTTTGCCTTTAGTAACCATTTATCATTCATTTCACCATTTAAGCCAATTGCTGCTGGATTTTTTAAAGTACCTTTTCGATTACAAAGGGAAATTTTTAAAAACTCTTGCTGTGAGATTTCTGATTCGGTAGAATGAACCACAATAGTAAACCCAAAATCTCATTTCAGAAAACTTTATGAGGGGAATTCCATTAATCCTGTTCCCCTGATACTGTGAAGTTACACTTGTACTGTGCTGGTTTTAACACAGGAAAAGCACGTGCCTGATTCATGACGTGTCAACTGTCACTTTGGTATAGGTCCTACTCAGAGACACCACATCCACCGGTAATTGCATGTAATATTTTGACATTTATCTGTGGTTGCTAAAATCAAAAAAGTTGATCATGATGTACCTTGGCAGGACCACGGTGTCAGGAATGAGACAAAACCATCCAAATCTGACGATTTCATAAATTTCTACTGGTATTTTTGCCTCAGTGAAAGACAGAACATCGTATAATAACCTCAGTGGATATCAATATATTCATATTTTAATTATGTGGTCCCAATCTCTACGCCAGGTGTTGCCAACATGGACGGCCTATGGTGCCTGTGGGGTGTGTTCTAAAAATAAAACTAGTCAACAAGAGGGTCAAACATTGTACTGTTACTGTTTTTTTTCTTTCAGTTACTCTTTCAATGGTTTTCAAACGGGTGCCATAGAAATGGTAAGAACAGTGTCTGCTATTGCATGTCCAATTTCTTAATTATTACATTGTTTGTCAAACAAGTACAGTAAGTAGCTTAGTTTCAACAAGGCTGGCGACTCCTGCTCTACGCAACAATTATTTATGTCATACGATTTGCATGCATTTTATCTAGATTGAAATATTATTTAGAATTAAGTAAGGTCTTTTGTATCCTTATAGTAAGGCAGATTAGAGTTAAACAATTATTATTATTATGTAATTGAAATTGTTGTAATTGTGATATGACGGCTTAAAGCACAAAAACAACCTCGGCGATGACAAGAAAACGTATACATCAATAACCTTACAGAAAAAAAACGTAACATTTATAAGATCAATCAAAAACATCACAACGACACAGCAGCAACATTAGGTTACAGTAGTAAAGAGTTGAAAACTCACCTATTTCAACAATGCAAAGCAGACAGGATGAGGACAAGCACAAGACTGGCAGTTACAGATATGTGCCACAGATACTGACGGGGAAAAGCCAAGTAAGAAGTGAACGTGAGTTTGACAGAAAGAGAGAGAGAGGAAGAAGAGAGTGAGCCGTGTCGAAGCCACATGTTGATTCACTCCTGAATTTATTCATTTTTCACATGATTAAAAGTGGCTGCCCTGTTACTATAGGTGATGTTTCTTTCAGTTACTGTAATAACTCATCACAAACATCGATCGACTTAAACATGAGGGTTGACTAGAAATGACAACATTGCGTATGACTGGATCCAAAAAAAAAAAAAAAAAATCTGTAGTCTCCATTTTAAGTGCCGAAATGGAGCTAGTTGTAAAGATAAACTTTGGTTTAAAAAATGTATTGGTAACATTTAGTTTGTATTAAAAAGCAAAAGGCTAGCTTAGACACTAAAGTCAAAAGTCAAAATTGTAACATTAAAACACAATTAAACATTTAAACATAAAAAAAATCAAAAATAGCTAAACATATACACAAACAAAATACCAGTTATTAACTTTAACTGCACTTTAAAAAGCACTTTTCATACCATGAATGTTACACAAAGTGCTGTACAGATAAAAAGTTTTGTTACGTAACAGCCACACGTTAATAGTTTAACAGGAAAAAACTGAAGCAAAAAGATCACTAGAAGATAATCTGAAGAAGCTGAAATATAGCTGCATAGTACACCCAAAAATTAGCACAAAACGTAACTGTTGACGAAGAAAGTCAATGAAAAACATCAATAATAATAATAATAATAATACACAAACAGATACAAATACATGCTTTTCAAAGTTAGAGTGCTTTTTTATTTTCTTTCACAATAAAATATACAAGAGAAGTGATGTCAGGTACATGTCACAGCGAAAGGAGAGAATACTTCTTATATATATTATAATATAAAAATATCAGCTTGATATAAAGAGCATCCATCCATCCATCAATTTTCATTTGCTTATCTGTTACCAGGTCACGGGGGCAGCAGTCTCCATGACCACTACCCAAATCACACAGCACCGTACCAACTTGCTCTTGCCCAGCAGGTGAACCCTGGGGGTCCACACCAATGACAGAGACATTGCCTGTGGGCCAAAGCACCACTGATAAAGAGCAAAATAAAAAATAGAATTGAAACTTTTATCTAATATACAATACAATGTGTTGGGTCATTCTTAATTTTACTGTGACACATAAGAGCAACAAAGTATGCAAGACGTGTGTACAAACAAAAGTTTTATTTCATCTTATACTTGTTAAGAATTAATTTAGTTTTGAGAACAGATTTCATTACATTACACTTAGTGGACACTTTTATCCAAAGCGACTTACAATTTGAGTAAGTCAATCAACAATCAAGCTACAGATCTGTTGTAAATATTTGACTGTGAAAAGAAACAGACGGTCATTAAAGAAACAATCAAAGTTGTGCACAGTGTTGGGGACTTCAGGGCAACTACA
The DNA here is from genome assembly GCF_000523025.1 of Cynoglossus semilaevis. Classification (NCBI taxonomy): domain Eukaryota; kingdom Metazoa; phylum Chordata; class Actinopteri; order Pleuronectiformes; family Cynoglossidae; genus Cynoglossus; species Cynoglossus semilaevis. Next base: position 5,376,834 of record NC_024322.1, on the reverse strand, counting down.
CTGGTTTGTTTTCTTGAGGATGTGTCACCTCTGATTCAAAAAGTTGTTTTTCACTTGTTACACAATTCTTTACTTCCTTTTAATGAAAAATAAATGTAACACATGATCGCCCATGCTTAAAGACTCAAAACTCAAAAAATACAGTACATTCCTATAAACATAAGGGCCACCTTTAATTAAGTTGACAAAACCTAGGAGAAACGTTGACGTTGTCCTATCAATAAATAAGATCTCTTCCTCTGACCCTTAAATATAGACAAAATTGTTAAATATTTTACATCCCTCCTCAATAAAAGCTCTACCAACAAACATTTAGTAAAAACCACAGTACACTGTCACTGCAGACACAATGAACATGAGGACATGATAAGATACCTCTTGTTACACTGCTGAAAAAAACAAAAAACAAGTCATGCAGTTTTTACATCAGCAAGTTTCCTCATCTACAAAGGATTGATAAGATCAGACTGTCAAGCTGTGGGTTTTTATCTCTCAAAATATCACTACAAGTGTTGTACAACATGAACCGATTCCTACAGCGCAGCCAGTCAACAACGTTATGTTCAAGGGACTGTGACTGAACTGTGGAACGTTCAGCAGAAACACAAGATTCTGGTGCCAGAAACTGCCATAAGTAGGTGAAGAATGGAGGTATTAAAGGGACATGGAAGTTGGGCAGGTTGGGTTCTAAAAAACATGTTTGAATTTGTTTTATTTGCAGTGCCTTGTGAGTTATAAACACACACAGTCTCATAAGGAATACTTGTGCATAATGTCATTTAAAAATAACATGGTGCACAGTATCAAATACACAGTATCAAACAACAACATCACAACATCTGGGATTTGCACTGGTTAACCACAGTACCATCACAATTCTTACTGTAATTATCTGGATTTGTATCTCAGTAGATTTTACCTTCTGCTTCATATTAACACAGTTTTAACACGTAATGTACCAAAAATGTTCCAATAAAAACCGAGACCTAAAAGAGAATTCAGTGCTCCCTTTATTTGAAGTGCTTTCACGAGGTGACCGATCACCTCGTCAATTCACACATTTCCTTCAGCTTCGCTCGGAAAGTGCTGGCGTTTCCTGTGGCCACTCACAGCTCATCTTTGTTTTTGTCAAAGCCCTTCTCCAGCCCTGTAACAATCTCATAGCAGTGATTGGCCCCAAGTTCAGGAGAGAGCCCACCGGGCGTGCAGTCGTAACCTTTGCCTGCAGAAGTCATGCGTTTGCGGTTGCGCGCCCCGGGTTGATAGAGCTGCATGGCTGGACGATCCTGCAGGGAGAGAGAAGCGACTGTTGTTATAATCGTGGGCTCTGATGCATTGAGGTGAATTCCCTGTTCAGACTACGGCAGACATGTTTTGGGTAAATTTGGTTTTTATTTATTTTTACTGCTGTTTTTTAGCTTTTTGTTAACAACGTTTAGGCACTTCTGGAATAAGATAGCAAGTTGGCAAGTTTTGGTAACCTTTACTATATATTTCTATACATTGTTTAGGCTGATCTCTGGTCTTTTGCTATGTAACTTGTCTGTCCGTCTCTCTATAGTTATAGCACAAACTATTAGGCCTAAACATTTGTCATATTCTGCCAATTTGAAGTTATTTTCTGGTAATGTTTAGCTAACTTTGTCTAGGCTTAAGTATAACTAGAAGATAGCCAAAGAAGTTAACTTGGCTATCTCCGAGTCATATTTATCAACCATCTTTTTGTGGTCGAGCCATTAATTTTTTTAGATTATTCATCTTCTACCACCGTATTCTATTATGTCAATGGGGAGGATGGGGTTAAACAGTGGAAAGTCCGTCATGGAGGAACACAGAAAGACAAATAACCAATGAATTCATATTACATCCCTATCTTTAACAATAAAACAATGACACGAGACAATAAAACCAGAAATATCCCTTTAACAGATCAGCATGTACAGAAGTATTGATGTTGGTGACGCAGTCCATTACCAGTTCATTTTGTTTAGTTTTCAACAACAGAGCACTCTGTCTCCCATACATCCACCCCCTTCCTCATGCTCACCTTCTCGCTCACCTTGTTTCGGAGGCGTTCCTTCCTATTACCCAGCTCCTCCCTATCCTCCTTCCCCGGTTTGTCTCCACTGTCAGGGCAGTAGGAGAAATTAAAGTGGTGCCCTTCTTTCTTGGCCCGGTCTTGACAGTAACCTTTGCCCCACTTGGTCTCGTCCTTTCGACGCATGAATTTATCGAACTCGTAGTGGTGCCGCTGCCGTTTCCGGTCTTCGTCTTTCCCTCTGTGATCTTTATCTCTCGGTCTGCGTCCATGCTGCTCTCTTTGCTCTTTGTCGCTCTCAGGCTGACCCCTAGTGGCCACAAATGAGAATGACGCGACAAAGAAAAACTTTTTTTCAACGAGTTTCTACTTTTTGAGGGTGCAGTTGTAACTTCAATCTTTTGAAAATACTTTGTTTAAAAGAGGGCTGTAAAAGGGAACGTCATCATCTCCAAACTCGCTCTAAATCACACACCGACAGACATGTTGACCTTACTTTTCTTTGTGGTCCTTTGACTTCATTTGCCCTCCTGCTTTCTCCCACTTCCCCCTGTCCATCTCCCCAGTGTCACTCTTGTCTTTAATTCTGTCTGAATCCACGTCGTCATCTCTGTCACTCTTCTTTAGAAGCTACACACAGAGAATACCTGTTACATCCACGTGACTGTACTATGAAAAAGCATGAAGAGCCATATAGAAGTGTATTACTTTGATTTTTATGTCTTTTTCAGACAGTTTTTTTTGCTTATCCGCCTCCTTGCGTTTACGTCTCTCTTCCTCTCGCCTCTTCCTCTTTTCTTCCTCCCTCTGACGTTTCTTCTCGATCTCTCTTCTTCTCCTCTCCTCTCTCTTCTCTTCTCTTATTCTCTGCAAGGACAGATTTGGCAAACAACATTTCATCACAGTTGATTATGGGTAATGGATTTTATTTGTCCTCAACGTACAATGTTCTTTTACCTGTTTTTCTATTTTCTTATTTTTAATATACTCCAACAAAGGTGTGGTTCGTTTAGCTAAAACAAGTAAAGAAAATAATTTTGATTAATTTCTAAATATGCAATAAATTTAATTTGTCATAATTTATGTAAAATTCATCTTATGAAACAAATAGTCTACCAATCAGCTCCCTGGTTTTGGCTTCTATCTCTCCCAGCAGAGTCTCGGGGTTGGCCATTGACTTCTCCTCATCACAGGAGTAGTTCTCCAGGAACCGCTTGTACTCAGGATCTGGGAAGGTTTTCACAAAGGCCAAATATTGATTGTGTGCCTCTCTTGCATTTGTAAAATATTTCTGGCAGGTGAGAAACAAATATTGGCTCGACGTTAATGTTTTAATACCGTCTTCAATGCTTCCAGCTTTGGCATCCTTTTTCTTTAGCTTTTTCTTGGAAATTTTCTGGAAGGGGGCAAACTCTACCACTGCAGGATATTCCTGGCCTAAGTAAATATTGAAATAATGAGTAGGTCATCTTTGAGCACACTGGCTGTGGCATAGTAACAAAGGCAATAAAGCTCAATCTGCCCCTCATTCATCCATAAAACAAACATGTTTGGGTTTGCATTTGATACTGCTGAACATCTGATTCTGTTTGCCTACCTTACACAAAATCAAAGTGACTTTGAACAGTCAAAGGAAATACCTTTATTGTCAATAAAGACATAGCCGTCAAATCGGTCTCTGAACAGCAAGATATCCTCTGGGTTTTTAAAATTGATATACGCTCTGGAAAACAGATGAGGATAAAGGCTGTGCAGAGAGGAAGAGAGAACACAAGGCATGATTGACAGCAGCTCCAATAAAAAGTAGATGAAAAAAAAGCATTATGCATTTAATTTAAGGAAGTTAAGAATACCTTTGATCAGCTGGGAAAAATTCAAAATAATCAAACGATGGCAAAGGACTAAGCTGTTCCTCTAGTTGGTCTTTGGACAAGTTGGGAGGAAGTCTTCGAATCACCACCTAAAACAAATCAGATTGCGGCCTTCTTATTAATCTGAAGACAGTCTTTTTGGAGGAGAGCATAAAACATCATCTTAGAAGCATCAGTAGCATTAAAAATGACCTTTTCCTTCATTAAAGAGCAAGCTTAATATTATGCTCTAAATTGGATAACTGTGACATGTAAGTTAGGATACTTCTAAAATATTCTTTGAAGAGGGACAATATTTGACAAAGTTAAGCGCACTGGAGATCAGTGGACGTCTACTGTGAAACTTAAGACAGGTAAGCCAGGTACAACACCGGTCACCAAAGCCATATTTTAGGATATATTGTGTCAAAGAGTTAATGCACCGTTATCGCGATGCTTTGCATATCATGCTGCGTTGCTTAAAGAATGCAACGTGTAAAAAACCCAGCTGTCAACAATCGGACAGTCATTCGGTAAATCGACCTAGGTCCATGGTACGGTTACTGTCGCTGTCCGCGGTGCTGAAATAATCCCACAGGCTCCATGTCTGTTTTCGACATTAACGATGCAACACGACGTGTAGAAACACAGCCCAGTTTCTCACCTTTGTGAAAATCTCCTTCTTCTCTTCTTTCGGTTTGACGTTTCCAGGGATATTCTCCTGGTCCCTGGGAATGTCCCTGAACTGTATCTCCACGCTTTTCTCCTTGCAAACGGTCATTTGGTCCTTTTCAGACCTCATTTCTCACCATCACCTTCTCCCGGCCCCGTGTTGTCAATGTGTTCTCGCGAGATCATATTTTATTACCGCGAATTATCGCGAGACAGAGACTATCGACTTTCTGGACAAATACAGAATGTACATTAACAGCCAAGTAAACATAATTTATAACGCAATAATGTTAATATTATTCAAACGCCATATTGACCAGTAGTATCCCTTTCTAGGTGTTGAAATTTGGCATGTAAAATTGTGTGTTTAAAAACATGTATCGTTATATATGTAAGCTGTGGAAATTAGGATACAAACAAACCAATTAAAATACACATTTGTTTTCACAGTTGTTCTAAATGTACCTGTTCCATTGGACGTTGGATGATGTCCGGTAGCGCTTAGTGTCCTCTGCTGGGAGCTCTCAGTCAGGGCAACTGTAGGGCTTCATGCCGCTCGGTTCCACACAGGACGGTAAACAGTTTGGAGGAATCATGTGTGTTGAAGACCATGATTCAGAACAAGAAGTTTGGCTCATACACCGTCCATGGATATCTCGTTGAGGAACTGAGGGACAAGACAAAACCTTGTCAGAACTAGAAAACAATACTGAAGAGAGTGTACCAAGGCTGCTCAGGTTTTCACAAACACCAATTTAATTTCTTTCTTTCTTTTTTGTTTGTATTTTTTGTTAACGTAAACATTCGAGACATTAAAAACGTAAAAGTTTAAAAACAGCTAAAACACCAAAAAAACGACACTTTACGTGATTACTTTACTATCATTTTTCACATTCAACCCGTGAACTCACCACTGAGGAAAGTTTGTCTGCCGCTGCTGCTGTTCTCCACACACAGCCTGGGTCTCTCTGGTGTGGACACCGAGCTCTTTAGACTAGGGACAAAGGTGGAGCAGGTGTCCAAGTCCCTGTGCATACTGTCCTGGCTATAAACGACGTTGGATTTAGACGGAGTGCAGCCCATTAGTCATAGAAGGTCAAATACACTGGAGACAAGTGTCCGCAAAGTGACGGTAGAAATGCAGTGACTGTCTAGTAATCCAGAGACCAGTGAAGGAGTAGAGATGGTTGGATGTGAGGTTAGGAGACACGGAACTGCTCCTCCTAGCGGCTAAGTGTTCAAATGGAACTAGTGGAGTGCTATTGTAATTTTATGTTGTTTCGACCTGTTATACCGCAGAAATACAAAAATGTGTACTTTACATGCAGACGATGATCACTTTCAACACGACAGCATCACAGTGACTATGCCAGATATGCTCGAACCCCTGACCGGAGAAAAGATTGCACGCCTGATCTATAGTTAAATTACTTGGTTGATTTGCTGTTAGCGAAAAAGAAATTTAGTGCAATGTATGCAATGAGTTTAAACTTAATAATTGTTCAACTTTACAGTCCTATGCAGGACAGGTTAATTTGGTCCATCCACAAACATCAAACATCATCTTACACTGCTACACTACAATTTCCCAGCCTGGGATCAATAAAGTACATCTATCTATTCCACAGATCCTCAAGGCTGCATTTGGCCGAGCAGCCACAGGTTAAAGATTTCCTTTATACTAATTCCTAAACAGCATGTTTTGTTTTTGGGCTGGAAGACAGCTCGAATAACTGAACAAAAAATCAGGGAAAAACATACATCTTTAATCTCAATGAATCTTCCTGTTAGGCAAAACTGCTGAGCACTTCTGCTCCAGACAAGCCAGCTGCCATTCCACTTGAATATATACAAGGACACTTATTTTAAGATAATGTGGGGTTTATTGTAGAAATTACCAAGAGTTGTATATATACCAAACTGCTTGTGTGTAGCTGGCTCATTGTTAAAATCCACAGGTTAAGCAGTGTGGTGAGTCCTGCCATGTGCAGCACTAAGTGACTACAGTCTTTAATGTGTGGACTTTACGCTTAGTTCAAGTGTCAAAGGTTAGATCACATCTTCCTATAGTCTGCTAGCTTTAATCAAGACCCAATTCTAAACTGAACACAACCTTGTTAACCAGAGCACATTTAAATCCCAGTGTGCATTTTAACGCAAACAGGAATCACGGCCTTGCTGTAGTGAGAATTCACAAGTCACTTTTTCTTGTTTTATGATTTTCAGACAAGAGACAACCACACGCACGGGAAGGGGAATCCAAACTCTGACAGAGCCCATGTTCCATCATTTTAGGTCTAAATGTTGTCCTTGGGCTTGATGGATGACAACGTCCTGTTCAACTACAGTTCCAATCTCCAGACGGGATGACATCACGTACTGGTGTCTGACAGGGTTTCTAACATGACATCACTCTCATACATGTCACATTCCAGGGTAAGGGACAAACGGAGAGGCGTCTCCAGCATCATTTTGTCCTGATTTGACAGTGGTGTTTCCAAAGATGTGATGCTGGCGTCTTCCAGTCTGGGTGTGGCTAGGTCACCGGGCTCTGATGTGTTCAGCATCTTCATCAGTGCTGGAGTGTTTAAGTTGCCCCGCACTTTATCATTGATGTCAGTGCCTGAGTGGAAACAGATGGTGATATTTACCAATTTTAACCAGTTTTGCTGGTGACTAAGGATTAACACTAGGTTCACATGAATAACCCACAATATTAACCTTTAAAAATAAGCCATGTCATACCTATATATGCATCTGTGTCACCAATGTACATTTCTATACAGTGACCAAGCATTGTGACAGAAAACGTGTCGTCCCTTTTCAGTCCTAGTGCCTGTAAAAGAGAAACCAAAATTTGTGAATATAAAAAGTCACTGTATTTCATAGTATAAACTGGTCAGATGTCGCTATGAGTATGATGAATACTCTTTACCGTATGAAAGTAGTCGATAGCGCTCTCAAAGTCACCCATGAGGCTGTGTACATATCCTATGGAAGAGTACGTGGACGCATGCTGAGGGATTAAGACAAGTGCTTGACGATGGTACTCCAAAGCCTGATTGTACTTTCTATGGAAACAAACACCAGAAAGAAAATGATCCATAGACTGCGTATGTTTTCCGATGCAGGCTGCTTTTAAAAAAAGATGTCATCCCAACACTTCTGGCCACAGTATTTCATCATTTCTTTAAGGACAAACAGTTCTCCATCATTTTTTTCAGCCATTAATTGATGATGCACTGACAGGCTTTACAATGTCTTTGTTTTGCATGAAAATAATTTATCTGTAGTGCTCCAAAGAAAACACTTGTGTGAAAAATACTGCAGCCCACTTATAGCTATTGAGTGGAGGTTGTGAATAATTAATTAAAAAGCAAGTAATGAATTCGCAGCATGAATTCACAATGAGGATCCTACAACTGCAACATATGAGCACATCTCTAAAAACATAATAGGGAGAGACAGACACACAAAGGAATAAACAAATAATCAAGAGAGGTCATAACCTGATGGCTGTGTCTGTTTCTCATTCACCATCTATGGTCTGTTCTTTTTATGAGTAAACACCTAGTGATATTTATCACATCACAACAAGCCCAAAAATATAATAGATGAATATTCAAGACATTCATGACAGAAAACTTACTTTAACTTTCGGCACACATGACCCAAGTTGTTTAGCAGCGGCTCCCACTTGTCCACAGTCACCTTATTTTTGATTAGACAAACAAAACACACTTTAACAGGACCATCATCACCAAGTGTGGCTATTTATTAATTAATCCGTGTTTCAAAAAAAACAAAAAAAACATTCTGTGTAGAGTTCAACCTTTACCTCATTTCCAATGGCTTTGATTTTCTCCATTGCATCAAGAAAAAGCCTCTCTGCTGTTTTCCAGCTGAAAAAAACCCAAGTAAAAACCCCGTTGGCCAACGCTAACAAAGCAGACCATTATCGACTGTGTTTGTTTGTGCATCCACGTATTTTGATGCATTTGTAGAACAGGAAACATGAAATTGACTTTTTTATTTGCAGCAATAACTAAACAAAGCTCTCCATCCAGGCCATTGAGAGAAGATTCTACAATTAGAAAAGGTTTGTACAAAATAGTAAATTACTAATTAATCCAGAATTGTAAATATTTTAAATTTGGTGTAATAAAAAATGTTAAAACTAACAAACTAGTTACAGTAAGTGGTCATGTGCATATTTATTTGTGACACTTACTCTCCATTTTGAAATGCAACCACTGCCACCTCATGAATGACAAATGGGTCTTCTGGAGCAATACTGAGAGCTTGGCTGAAGAAACGTTCTGCCAACTTGGAGTTGTTAGTCAGACCATATTCCAGGCCAATGTAAAGCATGGGTAAATGGCACCTAAAAAGAAAATCCCAAGCTTTCATTGTCCCATTGCCCAAATAGGAGGCCTTTATTTTTACTGTAAATAAAATCATTGCACAGATGAGCTGTCATCATCTGTCATGTACCCACCCTTTCATCAGCTGAGCAGCAGTGAAGTAGGCAGCCATGGCTTGGTCATGCTCACTCTCCACAGCAAATGAATGACCATAGGCGATCCATGCAGGTCCATAAGTTCTCTCTAACGTGGTGGCTTTGCTACAAAAGGAAATTTAGCACCAAATGCGAGTCAAGAAGCTCAAAATTCTGCACATGATTTAATTTCAGGCACAAATTTTCTGTACAGTGTACCGATATGTACCTGAGGTATCGTCGAGCATGTTCGTTCTTCTGGCCAACCATGAGATAGTAGCACCCAACAGCAAACCAGGACACCTGATAAGACAAGTATCTATTTATAAATGACTGAAAAATAACGTCACAGGTTAAAGTGATACTTATACAGGACTCACTGGATTGTTGGGATACAAGTCTACAAGTTTATGTGAGAGGTAAAACAACTCTGTGGAAGAAAAAAAACAATAGCTTAGTCAGGTGGATCACAGCAAGTAGAATATTTTCATTTTTTTCCAGTCATGGTAGATTTTCAGTTTACCATTTGCTTTACCAAGCTCCACCAGAGTTCCTATGTGGACTGGTAAACAGATGGCATGGAATGGATCTTTGACCATTACCCTAAGATTTGTAAAAAGAAACCAATCTTTACTCAAGTCAACATAAAAATACCATTAAATCTGTGATAAATCATGTGCTTTTAGCCTGACTATACACGCAAAATATTTCTTTACAGTGAATTTATTTTAGTCACTATGTTTCACTGTTTTGTGTGTAACAATAAAAGCATTAATTCAGTTTGGAAAGTATTTCTATTTTATAAAACACGTTATACAGAGTAAACTGCTGAAATGTCATTTTTGTGTGATGAAACCCATGTTGTCACTTTTTAAACAGACTCAGATCTATTGAATATTAAACAGTTTAACATAGTAAAACATTGAACACTCACATGGATGTAAGTTTGTAACACATCTTGAAATCACAGTTATAATAATGTCTCTCAGCAAGAGACACGACTACGTCCAGGTTCTCTTGTAGACCATTGACCATCTCTGGTACCATTAGGTCACTGGGTTTGTTGTACTGCAAAATAAGAACAAGAATAAGTGTTAGTTAAGAATGCAAATACAGAGAGGAAAACTGAAATGTAGAATAAAAAGACAAAGCAGCATCAGAAGGGCAGGTTTTTAGATTTCTAAAATTGTAGAAAAAAAAATACAGACACAAAAATACATAATACAACAAAACAGACTCATTAATAACCTCATACCTTCTTCAACTTATTCTCATAAAGGAAGTGCAACAGCTCCTCCTCTTCCTCGGTGCACTGTTCACTCAGAGGAAGTGAGTCGAGGAAGTCTTTTTCTATTGAAAAACAAAAAACAGCTAGTAAATAACACTTTAGGAGCTACTTAAAAGATAACTACACCACACTGTTTCCATGTACAGCATGTAACACTAAACTGCACACATCAGCCTTACCTTCCTGTGCAGTCAACATGTGGTGGGATGTTAAAAGGTCAAAGGCTTCAAAGCAGTACACGTCTAGTTTTAAGGCCTCTTTGTAGCTGGAGGTGGCAAGTGGTCTGTTGTCCATGGCGTCATAGATCTTACCCCGCAAAAGGCAGATGGAGCTGCTGATCTAAAAAAAAATCAACAAGAAAGGATTTCAAGTCTGTGGTAAATTGTCTTAATACATGACTTTACCAACCCACAAATTCTCAAAAACTATGCATTTCCTGACTGAAGGCTATTAAAGCAAATTCTCACACTTCAATCTTGAACTCCACAAAACCCTGATCTTATGTTTGCTACCACTCTGTTAACGGTCGCTGTACAAGAGTACATTTTAACACACTTTCAATGCAAATACAGGACAGACATGGTTCTTACCAGTCCTCAGTTACAAATACATTTTTATACACTGTACATTTTCTAGGATTATAATATTATGAGTGTGGTCAAATAAAAGTCCAAGACTTCAGAATGTAATTCTAATGTCGTGCTGTTTATTTAAGAAATGAAAAAAAAAAAAAAAACAAGAACAAAACATGTAAACTGTGAAAAAATATGACAATGTAAGTGCACACCCCGATTAACAAGATGAAAAATATGCACAGACAATGTGCCAGTGTACTGTGTAGAGGCTTTAAGAAAAACACCCAAAATAAATTCATTTAACAAATCAAACCATAAAAAAGTTTGTCTGATGAAAATATTTTAAAAACAGCTCTACAGAGCATGTTGAGTGACAAACTTACAGAAGCTGGGGACATGTCCCAGTCTTTAGACTCCATTGCCCCACTATCATCTTTTATACTTTCAGCCAGCAGCTTTTTAGTAACAGGCTCTTCTGAGTCCAAAATATCCAAGGCCTGTTGAAACTCTTTGGCAGCGTACTAAAAGAAACAAAAGAGATGCGAAGTGGAAAAAACGGTTTAAATGTATAATGGATTTTATGTATATACTATATATTTTCATCCACTTACATGACATCTAGCAGCAAGGTATTGACAAGCTCCATAAAGCTGTGTGAGGAAAAACAGTTTTTCCGACATGATTAATTTAAATGTGATTCATTTAAGTAAAGCCTAATATTAGTCACACTGTGCACCTGCATATAGAACAAACCAAAAGAATACAATTATTATCTAAAACGCTGGGCATTAATGGTCAGACTGCACTGGAAGGGCAGCAGAACCAAAAAATGGGAAAACTAGACAGCGTGGAGAACTGTAGAACTGAAAAAGACACAGGCCCTATGACTATTACAGTCCCTATTTAAATAGCAATATAAATATTGCTTCGTCTGTCTGAACTTAACCCTCTGGTGTTTTACTGTCCATGTGAACTAATAACTTCCTTAATACCCAACTTAATTTCCTTTGTTCACTATTAATAACAAGGTGAAAAATAATTTCCTGACTGTTCTCACGATGTCACAAATTATGATGAATTTCTTCTGCTGCTGACAAATTTAAACATTACTTCACATGTGACTGACAATAAACCAATGACATCATTAGAGGCAAATGTTTGACTTTTCACCGTTTGTGAAAACACCTTTGAAACGTACCTTGTCGAGTTTTCTTGAACGGAGAGCATGGGAGGCCCTGTGATACTGTGAAGTCAGGTAAAGGCACTGAGCAAGCCAGTATATATCCTGGGGATCCTCTGTACATTAAACCACGAAGAGATGGAAATTAACATCTAATGATGTAGTGCAATAATCGACAAGGGTTACAAGTAACAGCACTGCTAGTTTTCAAGGAATTGTGAAAACAGTTATTCGGTTATCAGTTACTCAAACTGGTAAACGTGCAAGTTGAGGTAAGTTACTCACCGTGGGAAAGTGATGCTATCTTATCGGCCCAAAACAAAGCACTTTGATACTGTTGCTAAATAAAAAAGGAAAAAAGAACGTGAGAGATGACACTGTCAGGTTTAGTTACGCTCGGCTTGTCGGGTCACAACTTAGTTATGAACACAAAGTAAAAGTGTGGGGTTTGTTATAACTAACACAAGCGTTGCTGGAATGCTAGCATTAGCTAGCAACACAAAAACACGAATAAATTATAAGTCTTACCTGGTCTATATACTGCCGAACTCGCTTTCGAAGTCTATCCAGGTTCATTTTGTTTTTTAAAAAGCTGGCGACCTTATCAACAGAATAATGACATTATCACTGTAAAGAAAAAAAATACATCAACCGGTCTAGTTGAGTGTTACAAAGTGCTAACTTGTTAGCTGCGTAAAATCAAATCCGCGGCTTCTCTCTGCTGCAAACGCTCCGTCACAGTGCGTCGGATGGAAACAAGTGATAAATGGAAGGTTCCGCTCCAAGGCTGATCTAAGAGTAAAATATAAGTAATGTATGGAAAAGAAATAACAGATATACAATTACAATATACAAATATTTTAAACATGAGATCCGTATTTTTTATTTTACATGTGATAAATAAATACATTATTAATGTTTCTACTTTTTAATAACATTTACAAGAGTCAAAAGCCTATAAAAAGTACTACTACTTTTCAGGTTATAGACTATACAGTACTAAAAATTCATTCAACACTGTTACACTTTTTCAGATAAGTGTCTTTGTCCAATTCTTACGGTGGAATCTATTTACTGTGCAGAAAATTATAACTCAACAACAAGCAACACAGTGTTTAATCCTCCCTGAGAGCTTGTGGTTCCTGTTCATAGACTGTTCAGGCCAGTAAATGGTATCTATGATGTTGCATTCCTCCTATCCCATCTTTCCTTTGTCTCATTTCCCTGTTTTTCTTTTCTTTTTTTGTGTCTTAAGGTTGTGAATGGTGCGAGACATTAAGGTTCCATGGCTGAGACCTTCTTGACCGAGTGTCTTCATTAAGAAGTTAGTCAAGATCAAGAATCAGGATTTCCAGGTAGAGTGGTTATTCCAGGTGGGTCAGTCTCTGGAATAGGGTCTGTAGCTGTGTCCTGCTGTAACTCTGATTCTTTCTTTACATCATAGTCCTCAGGTTCTACTTTTGGAATAAGGGGTGTAGTTGGATCTGTTCGTTTGTTCTTTGTCATAGTCATTGCTCGGTTTCTTGGGTTTCTGTTGTCCCTGGTGTTGACACACAAAAACCAAATCTTTAGTGTTGCAGATTTTTACAACAATACAGTTGTGGGTATCGTGTAGCTGTTGTTACATGAATGTTACATGAATTGTGTTTATTTTGGTGTTAAAAAATATTTTGCGATGATCCTCTTGGATAATGTGAAACGCTGTCCATCACCTTTAGAGTTTTAAACCAGTCATCATGCAAACTTCTCACATTGTACTGAGCTCTGCACTGGCTAAGGTAGAATTGCTTTAAGTGATTCTCCTTGGAAATACGGAGCAACTCCTTTTGTCGCTGTTCTCTGCCAAGACTACCCCAAAGACAAACTCAGCCTATGGCACTTGGCTACTATGTTTAATGTTTGACACATTGGCTAATTATTGAATCATTTTTAGAAATATAACTCACCTTTTCTTACTGTATTTGTTCCAGGTGTCGGTATCTCCAATTGTCCTGTTAATACGTGCTATTTTTTCATTCAGAATACTATTTTCCCTGTGTATCTCCATTCGCCTCTCCTCCTCAAGCTTAAAAAGATAAATTATGATTTATTACACCGAATAGTTAGCATTCATTTACTAATAGTCTTTTTGCACAGATTTCCCTTAATTGTTGTAACATTGGAAGAACACTGACACCTAACAGATATGAAGGGATTTATTTTTGGAGAAAAGAGACTTAAAAAAACCCCACCTGTTTTGTCTTTAACTTCTGTTCCAGATGAGGAAAGGTTCTCGGGGGAGTTGCGTCTATTGATGGTTTAGCAGATGTGACCTTTAAGAAAGAAAGTACAACAGAAAGGGTTTCATCTAGGCCACACTACCACACTGGTAGTTCACTTTTTGGCACATACACTGGTGGGATGTTAAAAAAGAAATCTGTGGTTCAGAGAGCAAGTTGCTTCCAACCTTTCTTCTGCGTAAATCATAGACGGTCTTGTCCCATTTATGCTGTAGATATCTGTTTGCTGTAGGAAACAGGGACTGATACGCCTCGTAGTTTTTTGTTGTCCTGCAGATACAAGCGTTTCACATTGAAAAAGGCCTACATAATATCCAATGGAATTGTATCATCTAACTATGCAGTGGAAGTAAACTATAATGATTTATGTTTGCTTGTTATAAAAGGTTTTCCACTTTTTACTAAGTGTAAACCTTAACTCACCTTTTCTTCTCAAAGATATTCCAGCTGTCTACACCTCCGGTTGTCTTCTTGATGTGTGATATCTTTTCATTGAGAAGATTGTTTTCCCTCTGAATATCCATCGTCCTCTCCTCTTCCAGCTTAAAAATTTGTATTTTTATTAGAATGATTAACAATGCTCTGATGTAAAACATGATACACTTTTAGATACACGTTTTGTATTTTCAGTATTTAAGGTTCTACCAAAAATAGCAATGAAGTTGTCAGTTATTTTTTAACATGGAAAGATGAACACAGATACATTTTTGTCAAAGACAAGACCAAGAGACAGACCTGCTGTTTCTTCAACCTCTGTTCCAGATGAGGATAGGTTCTTGGAGCACTTTTGTCGATTACAGGTTTTGAGGACTTGACCTTAGGAAATAACAGCAATAACACAAGGGTTCAGTTTCAAATGCACAACAGCGATAACACACATTTCACCAGAAACACAGATGCGTATCAAAAACAGACACATTATGTGCTCGAGACACTGAAGTGGGAATCCCGTGTTGCTACTGACCTTTCTCCTATGTAAATCATAGGTAGCCTTGTCCCATTTCTGTTGAAGATATTTGTTTTTCGTGGGAAACAGTGGCTGATAGGACTGATAAGACTCTGTTGTCCTGTAAAGGAAATAAACAGATGTAAACTGGCTTTCGACGTCCCTTCCCCCAATTTTTACCAAAAAAAGCCAATCAAACCTCTTGGGCTCATAGTCATTCCAGCTGTCTATTCCTCCCTTTGTCCGCTTGATACGCAATATTTTTTCAAGGAGAATATTGTTATGGAATTGGATTTCCAGTGCCCTGTCCTCCTCAAGCTTAAAAAGACAAAAGACAAAGGACAACATTAAATTAGAATGTAAAACAGCATAAAAATCAGCATAGCATGCAAGTTTTAAATGATGCACAGAATAAAAAAATGCTTTCCGTCAATGCAAGTATGTAATGTTACAACCCAAATTTGCAAAACCAGTTTCATAAATAAAATTGGTACGCTTTCCCAAAAAGCATTAAACTCTGAAACATGTACATTGGCAAACAATTCAACTTTTCTTAGGTAGTTTGTCTTCACTGACCATTATAATGGACATTATTTTGTTAATTCTGGAACACAGGTATTTTAATAATTAAAAAACAATTATAAATATTTTAGTTTAAGGTTACTCTTATATTATACATTTATTCAGGCAAATGCAAAGACAAGGAATTTTTTAATTTGAACTAGATCAAGACTGCAGGTTGGCTGCACACATTTGTGTATACTATCAATTTCTCAGTGATAATGGGTAATTACCTGAAGCATTGAGCGTTTCTATAAAACTCCAAAATTATCCACCATATATGGGACTTTTGTACCTCTCTGTACCCTGTCTAGATATTTGGTTAGTTAACAAACCCTACTTCTTTATGTTTTGGATACCCGAATTATGGAATCTTCCAGGTTGTTTTTTTCCGCCCTTTCCCTTTTTCATTAAACACGGATTAGTTTGTCATTTGTCACGTTAAGGGTTTACCAAACTACCAATTTAAGTGTTATTCCCACTTTTATTTTCAGTTTACTATAACGTTTATTGTTCTTTGAAGTTCTCTCAATCAGTCTGCTGCCACCTATCTTAGCTCATTATTTAAGGAAAAAGTAATAGGATAACCTGTTGTTTCTTTAACTTCAGAGCCAGGTGGGGATAGGTCTTTGGAGGAATTTGGTCGATGGCTGGTTTAGCTTGTTTAACCTTGGGCAAAACACAAATAGCACCACTTTTAGTTAATTCACTAGTAGCACAGAGGAAACAACAATGACCTGTGGAACACGGATGTTCTCCTGACCTTACTCCTATGTAAACTGTATGAAGCTTTGTCCCATTTTTGCTGAAGATATTTGCTTTTGGTTGGAAACAGAGACTGGTAGGCCCTATGATCCATTGGTGTCCTGCACAGAACAACGACCAAGAACAATAAAGCCCAAACATAATCAACATGTAACTTTACAAATCAAACAATGTGTTTGCTAACCCCATCTATTAATCTATTACCACTTTAATTAGTGGCAGTGTTTAGCAGCAGGTGACAGGTAATGTTGCATCATTGGCTGGTCCTTGACTCATCTTCCTTAATGTTCCAGAATCTGTCTAACTCAACCTTGACTCCTTATGACAACATTGCCTGCCTGTTCTCGCAGATTTGCAGCATTTAGTACAAGAAATATTGGATTTCCTCCTCTTCTTTTCTTGTTTCTGATGTGTGTTTTCCCCTAGTCTCCTCGATTTCTCTAGTCGCACCAGTCCTTTGATCCTTTCAAACGAAATAGATGAGATAACATATATTTGGGTGGACGAGTGTGGTGATGTGTCATTTTCTGTCCCTTATCTTTGGTCCCAGGCATTCATAGCAATTAAAATAATCTGCTACATCAATTTTTAAAATCATGTGAAGAAAGAATTTGTAGCAATGGGAAACTATAGATGCAAATCTCCATAGATAACATGCAGTAAATCCAGAAGAAGGTAGCAATGCAACATAATGAATGTCAACTTAAAAAAAAAAGGTCTTACCGCTCAGGTTCACGTATCCAGATATCACAACTCATCCCCTCAAAATGATTGTCTTTATTCCTGGCCATTCAAGTAGATTGAGATCAACAAAGACGGCAGTCTGTTTTCTGCCATTCATTCATACACTGTTGCCATGACAGCAGCTGGAGAAAGCAGGGATGAATTGATGAAAGAATGAATGGCTTGAAACAATGAGCCTGTCTTGCTATGACAACATAGTTAAAGATGCACGGACAAAATAAACAACTCTAGGATGAGCCACTTTTTCAAGACAAAAAGTCACAGCTAAAACCTGGTAATAAAGTATTGCAGAGTTTTGAATATTATATTTTTAAAATATATTTTAAATAATATTTTGAGTTAAACATCAGTTTTAAGTGGCTGATGGTGAAACTATTAATTTAACACATGGCACGATTGCATTTACTGGCAACTATTATTTAGCCATGTGGGGGACAGCCATGTTAACTGTTTATTAAAACTCAAACTCTCACAGTTTGTGCACAAGTCAACCACTCTGCTGCTATCTATATATTATAGCCAAATTGTCTTTATGAAGCATTAAATTACGTATTACGTATTGTAATCTGAGTGATTTGTTGAATGAATCCCATGAATGAAATTATGCACAACAACACCACCCCCTACTGCCTGCTTTTGGCAACAACTACTACCATTATTTTTATAGGAAAAAACATTGATAATATTGTCTTTATATTTCATTGACATTAACAGTCTGCTCTGGACTTACATATAACTCTACTCAACTTATGTTACTTAAAATTACTTAAATATCTGACACTTAAATATATTCAAAAGGTCGTTTATTGTGAAAAATGTCATACTTTTTTTTAATTAAATTAACTCAAATCAGTTTGACATCCAAATAGTGGCAAGAAGAAAATTAGCAATTATGTTTAAAAAAATAATTAATTTAATTCAGACTAGACACAAAACAATGTAAGACTTGTTATATACAGAACCCAGTGCAAAATGAAATCATCTTAATTTTAAAATACTTTGCGTCTTTGTAGCCCATTGTTAAATGTAACTCGTGTTTCATAATTTTTCTACAGCACAACGAAAACATGTATCACATATTCTGTATTATATTTCTTAGTATTTCTTTGGCGCTCTGTGTTAATTATTTTGGCATCAAACGTTTTGGAGAAGATGATGCTTGTTTTTGTGCCATGTTAAAAATGGCAGGGGATGCTTCCATTTCCAAGTCAAATCCCACTGGTCTGTTTAATTGTACTACTGTGGATAAGGAACACCAGTCTCCTTGGGACAGTGGAAATACAGTAAGACACAAACCGTTTGGGTGTGTGCACGTGACTGTGTTTGTTGTGTGTCTACAAATGTGTTGGTTTGACACATTTTGACACAAGGATTGGTTGAAGGTGGAATTTTCCAGGTGTATCACTGCCATATTGGCCACAGTGACTGGACGGACAAAAAAAAACCCATTTTCTACCAATCCATCTATGCAAGCAGATGTCATATGATAATTTGATTCTGGATGTAACACACAGGTTTTCCCAGTGAGTGCAGTCTACTGCAAATGAATGTCCTGTGTGAAATATCTGCTCTCAGACACAGTGGAACTGTCTCAGCCCACTGAGACAAGTAGCAGGTGTTACCTTAGAGCTGGTATTTTTGGTCCCTATGGCCAGAATCAGTGAGATCAGCAGGAGGAGTCTGATCATTTCCCTAAGGTCAGGATCAGGATAGAGTTTTTTTTTATCTAGTGTGTGGTGGAAAGTGACCATGGTAACACGTCTCCTGAGATCACCCTGTTTGGATCATACGTAGCTCCCAGTCTGCTTGTTAGGATTATGGATAAATAAGGTATTTTGCCTTTTGAACAGTTAAATCTTCTTTTCCTCTCTTGAATCTCCTTAAATGTATTAACTTCTCCCCAAAGGTCAGAAAGAAGTCTGAACTCGGCTCTATCTCGCTGTCCTTTCTGTGATCATCTATCACATAGTTGTCATTGTAAATGTCTTTTTTGCATTTTTAAAAATTAGAAACAGTCATAGAGACATCTTAGGAAACGTTGATGTGTTCTAGTGGATTTGGTTCTGTCACAAACAAAAGTCCATTAAACTGCACCTTCAGAGAAGTTTGAAATCTTTAAAAAAATATAATAAACAGTTTCGCACTAGTCTGTATTCATCAGACTAAAACAAAAAAGTACAGAAGCCTGATTGGTGGGGGAATATTTTTAAATACTTCTACCATCCTATTCTATTTTTTCCTAATTAGACCTTTTATGTTGTTAAATACTTGGAAAACAAAGTGTCATTCTGCCCGGACTTCAGCTGCTCAACAGTTCATGGGCTCTGCTGTCAGATTTTTCCTCTCCATGATGACATTTTTTGCAGTAGACAGATTTGGACTGCAGTCATGTCAGTCAAACATAAAGACCACAGAGTCGACTGAAAAATGAGTCAAAGACATTTCATTTCATATCATATCATTTCATCAGTTTTTGTTATATTAACATGTGTTATCTGTGAAATAACTCATTAGGAAACTGAAATAAAATAACACATGGAATAAAAATAAATATAAATTAAAAGTTGCAGTAAAATACTTAATAATAATAATATTGCCTGGTTTCTTTACCCTGCTAAAAACAGCCCCTGAACAGAGTTAGTGTGATACAAATGTATGGCTTTGTGTCACATACAGAGCCATGACAACATCAGAAAACACTTATACACAGGATTCACACTGAGCACAGTTTTACAGCTACTGGATGACAGAAAAGGCAACTCCTCTCAAATACTACCCTCACACTCCTGCTGCTGAGCTGCAGAGAAATGGATGCTTTGACTCAGAAATTGACTTTGCCCATCTAAAAGTGGCTCTTTCACTGCTCAATGCAGGAAGTCTGCCCCATTTCATTACTGCGAGCCATGCAGGGCTGTATCCCAGATAGAAAGGTTATAAATAATGAAGGATGCAGTCTTTACGGGTTAAAAAGAACCACTGTGCTCTTAGATAACAGTGGAATATGGGGAAAACAAATTAACCGCTGCAAGGCCAGAGAGTAACATGCTGAGCTAATTGACTGCAGTGAGCTAATGCAGATGAGGTCAGATTTGTCCTTTTAAGGTATAATTATCAGTGTTATGCAAGGGTTCTTTGGGTGTAAAATCTGCTAACTGTTCTTTGGCATTTGTGTCTAACGTTGTAGTGATGAGTTGTGTTTTAATTGTTTGATGATGTTTGGAAGGTTAAAGCTTTGAGGATGACACTAAATTGTTGTAATTCTTCATTCTGTCTAATGAAGATTGCCATCTAGTGGTAACACACCTTTTTCTTTTTTTATCTACTTCCTCTTTGTCTCCTTCTGCATCTTTGACTTCGAGCACAGCTTACAGACCGAATATCATAGCAGATCTCACTACATTTGCGCATACCTATCATTTCACTCCTGACACTAAGCTGTCACCATACTGTATAAAAATTATAAATTTAATATAAATCTTTAAACCCAAGTACAGAAGTTCCTGAGGAAACAATGACAGTCTTCTGAAAAGTCAAACAACATTTCTCATTATTTGTCCTC
The DNA here is from genome assembly GCF_000523025.1 of Cynoglossus semilaevis. Lineage (NCBI taxonomy): Eukaryota > Metazoa > Chordata > Actinopteri > Pleuronectiformes > Cynoglossidae > Cynoglossus > Cynoglossus semilaevis. The sequence continues at coordinate 5,355,879 of NC_024322.1, read as the reverse complement.
CAACATGAATGCGTTTTTTTCTGTTCTGCCTTTACTATGATGTCTGTATATAAAGGTAGAGTGAGATCCAGTCCAGAGTAGAAAGGCAGGGTTAACTACATGACATGTCAGTGGTTAAAGGGACAGTGAAATAGCTGGAATATTGATTATCTTGTTGCCACTGTATAAAATAATCAATCACATAGTCACACATGACTGTACATTCGGGTAGATGTCCACCTCATGAGCGTGAAGACCATACTGTACACAGCTCCGCATCTAACTCACAGCAGAGATGATAGCCACAAAATGAGACAAAAGAGACGAAATTGTAACTCTGAAATGAATGGGTGTGAAATGAAAATAGTTTTTTTTAGCCTTGTAGATCAGGAGGTGTGAGTGTCGGAGAACATTGCTTCTGGCTAAGGCTTAAATGAAGAAGTGAGGAAAAAGAACATTACCAGCTGCAAACAATACCTGGATTCAGGACTAATATCAACTCACTCATTCTACGATGCCATTGACCGTGGCTTCCTTCTTGTGCTTTGGCCGGTTGCGTGGCAGAGACACCAAGGAGAAATCGTTGGCCCACAGTGAAACATCTGTCTTCATACGTAGGCCTGTTTTTGACAGATGTCTCCAAACGTAGACAGTAGTGAGATAAAACCACAGTTTGTGCTTTTCAATAGAGGAAAAAAAAAAAAACGAACCAGAAAGAGAACAAAGAGAGCCAGACCCCATGTTGAGACGAACACCATTAGATTCATTAAACACTTCAAATCGATGCTAAGTTTATTACATCTCATAGCGCTCACTATGTCTCTGAAACTTGACAGAGTTTATTGAACATCTAGGAAATGATGTTCTGTGAGGAGATAATATTAGTATCTCACATATGAGTACTACAAAAGAGAACTTGTGATGTGCACTGACTGTTAACACTAACAGTATGAACTGAACCAAATGTCCATCATTAACGTGTAGATGGATTCTAGTGAAATTATCATTTTTGATTGGTTTATAGTCTGGTTTCAGATTAAAATATCAAATGACACTCACTAGGGTACTGTAGGTTCACCAGCCGATTATGCTTCTTTACACCATACTTAACCCACAGTACATAACATGACACTATGCCCACGTACAGTAAGTACTACTTACAGTACTTGGTAACGCTCCATACTATCAGGATGTGGGCTGGATAAATCATACAGACGGGGTCTAAATCTACACGGGGTCGATGTCGTTGACCTCATCTTTCTTAAATAATGAATATTGTTGATCACTCTGCTCTGTGAAGAGCATTTGGTTTGTGTGTGTGTGTAGGAACCTTCATTTCTCTCTGTTGGACTCTGCCCTGTTAGTCACAATGTGGGTGCATTAAAGAGCTTTCACAGCTGGTGAAGTATCGTAGCAGCAGTAAGCAGTAAATGACAGATCTGAATACTATTTTTTTTATTATCAGAGGCTGTCTTCTTGGTAACTTGAAGCAGGAGTGTGTGGCAAAGTGGCCTCTTGTTTACATTTCGACGGGGTCACTGTCTAGGACATGGGTCACAGCAGCTGTTCATTTTTTCTGGCAACACCAGTTCAACCCCCCCACCTAACCCCACCCACTCTCTCTCGCTCTAATCTATTTCCTTAATTATGAAAATCATAATAATATATATCTGTACAATTTTGACCTGTCACTGTAAATATGACTTGTTTATATATACTGTACACTCTCTCTATATAAAATGTATATATATATATATATATATTAATAACACCATTTGTTGTCTCTTCACACTACTCCATGTGTGACCCCTTTAAATGTAAACAGTAATGCCACAGAGACAATGAGTAAGATTGGAGCCAGCACATTGATCTCCTCGCATCTTAAGTCAAGCCATTTTTCCACATCAGGAAAAAACAGGCTGTTAAATGCTCACATGGGAGCCACTTGCAGCGGTCCGCAGCCCGAGCAATCAAAGAGAGGTATTCTAATGATCCCTGACAAAATTGTCAGACAATATTCTCCAGGGTGCGATGATACTTTACATTACAGTAGATAGATCGATAAGGAGTATGACATTAGAGGCCTCTGCAGAGCGGGAGAAAACCACGGAGCCTACAGTGCTTTTCCTCTGACACGGTGATTCCAGCATGAGTCAATCTGACCCTAAAAAAAAAAAAAAAAAGCTCAAATGAATTCTCGGTATTATTTTGTATATATAAAGGGTGTTGATTCAAAGTGTGACGCTGCAAAGTCATGATGCCACGTGTAACAAATGTCATATAGGAAACATTCAGTTTCAAAGTGGCCCACATCCCTGTGGAACCAGATATTACAGACAAGTAAAAAGACCAGGGCGCCACATAACTAGGTCATTAGACTGGATTAATGCTGTAATTCAGAGATTCCGCACAACACAGCGCCACTAATGACCTTTCCGGTCTCTCATTAAGCTTCCAGTTAATATTGTTTATAGACAACCACAGTATACTTACTGGAAGTTACACTGAAAAACACAAGATTTTAATAATGACTCTTTCACTCATTCTTTGACCAACAGTTAAGAAAGATTGAACTTTGTGATGTCTGATATAAAATCAACTTATCAAAGAGTTTATATATATATTATAATTATTAGTTAACATATACATGTATATTCGCTGATGCTTGAAACTTAATTTGTTTTCATTGAAAATCCAAAAATGGTTAGGTGTAACATGCCCCAAAAAATTAGTAAAAAAAAGATCATAACATTGTGGGAAGTTCCTTCATTTTGATGGACCCCACGGTAACGTGTTTGACTATTGATATTCTGTATGTAAGTTCAAACCAAACGTCTTGATACCATGTGTTTCATCCATTATCAGGACTCAGTGTTGAAACTGCTGCTAAATGTGCATTGTCCCTAATCATAGGACTCAAAATCACCTAGGGCCACTTCCTTGGGGAACAGAATGTCCCCAAGGGGGCACATGACTATTGAACTTTACTATTTAAACCTGGTTTACTATTGAGAACCTGATAATGTGTATATTTTTATCTGTACAAACCACTGTATGAGTCAGAAAATCATTGCTACTTAAAACGTGTCTGAAAAAAAAAATCTGCCTTAGACTTTATTTTGCAGAAGCCATACATGATTTCTTCCAGACTCATACATTCCCAGTTGCAGGCCACCAGGAAGGAAGTCTGTACAGTAGTACAGTTCTTCAAAACAGATCGTTTATATTTCCCCGTATGTTGCCTTAATGAATAAAAGGCTAACTGCATCCGCACCTGTGAGTTGGGTCACACTATAATGAGCAACGCTTCCTTTTTAAAATACAGGCAGCCAGACTGACGTCGGCTGTTTGTGCTGGTTGGGAGTCACAGCTGCCAGAGTGATTAACCCCATAGATATGATAATAGAGGACTCTTCATCAGGGACTGAGTGAAACACCAACTGTACCTCAAATGAAACCAAGAATAGTTTTGTGGTAAAACCCAAACTTGTACTCTCATTCTCCTTCTGTCTAGCTGTCGCTTTTGATAACCCTCAACAGGTGAGCACGAGTGTAATCAGATAAAAGTCGTATCATCTGTCTCCTACTCTATTATGGAAAATGTTTTAATCCTTGGAGAAATTTAGTCATACAGTACATTGGAAACAGTTGTCATGAGCAACACTAACTGCCTACTTATCCTTGGAGATCAGGGGACCAAACAGAGCCAGAAAAGATTATCATCCAGTACTGGGTTTAAATATAAATGTCCTCATAACTGAACATTTACATTTTATTACCATATGATCTTCTATCTTTCTGATCTACAGTAGTTTTTCTTTTACTATCAACAATTATGTTGGCATTTTTTATTTAGGTGATGGTGGTATCACGAGTGATGTTTCTAAAATGGCGGGTTGTGACCAACAATTAGGTCACAGTACTAAACTTAGTGGGTCATGGGACTGAATAATAGATGTCCTCCACTATTCCTGGGATTTTCTACAGGTGCTGCCTACTTTAAGTTTAGTGCTGCATCTACATATCTTCCAAAGTGCAGCTTGTTTGTACACAGTAGTACATTTTTATTAAATGTATGAAGACCCACTTGCAAAGTGAAGACTAAAAGTACTCCAACAGTAACTCCATATGTTTGGGGGTCTGTGAAATATATAGACATGTATTTTATTATTTAATGTCAATGTCTGTTTCTATAGACATCAATATCAACTCTGTGCATCTCAATCTTATTTAAAGTATATTTCATGATAAAACACAATTCAAAGAAAGTCTGGCTGCAGTTCACATTCCTACAGTATATGTTGCCAACAACTGAACTTTTACTGAACAGCAGAGAAGTCAATCAGTGAAAACACATATGAACCATTTACCATCATCCTTTACTGTTTAGTCTCCACCAAAATGGGATCATTTTTAACACGGTGCTTTGTTTGATATGATTAATCACCGGTGGTCATGATTATCAGCTGTTAAAAAACAAATTAGTGTCTGGTATGAACACATCTTTTTTTATATATTTGCATTCATATATTTGAGCAGTTACTGTTACTCTGACAGATGAAACTGAGTGTTTTTGTTTGATGACATTTCCGTGTGTAAAGGATTCTTTATAAATTAGCAGAAATGTATTAGTCCCTCAGGGGCATGGATCTATTGCGGCAGGGGTTGAAAGGGCAAATCAATTGTATTTTCAATATTTTCTTAATGGTGCCACAGTAGTGAAATGACATTCCATAAAATTCCGTTTCCTTTCCTGTACAGAAAGATAAACGAAGCAAATGGCAGTTTTGTGGGTGAAGGGAGGCTGCAGAAAACTTTATAAATCACTGGATTTATTTAAGTTTCCTACAACACGTGCGTTGACTCAGTCTTTGTGAATGGCTGCTGGTGTTCCACTCTACCTCCACTGTCATCCTGATGCAGGTGACTCTGAACACCTGCGACTTTAAAAGTTTAAAAAAGATTGCAATAAATAGTAAAAAATAGAATAGGAAAAAAACAAGATGGAAATGTACTTTTTTATCATAACGTTAAAGAAAACGCAGAAGAAAATGTATTTTAGTATAGGATTTACTAATAATCAAACTAACGCGGTGTGGGACACACATCTTTGTCAGATAAAAAAAAAATCGGGAGCATCACTGATATGACGGCGCAGAAACCACGTGTTTACGTAATGGAAAGCCAATCTTTCAATTTAACCCCTCCTCCCCAGTCTATCCCTCATTGAGGTCTGATGCCAAAGGAAATTCATGCAAATGTTTTGTACAGGCGCACCGCACTTTTGGAGAAGCCAGTGGCGTGGCGCTGAAAAGCCTTGAGGAAAATACCCAAGGAAAGCGAAAAGAAAGAAACGCACTCTCCAGGAATCACGGGGACACACACACGCAGGCACACACACAGGCACAGGCACAGGCAAAGGCACACACCAAGAATCCCAGCCTGGCTTTCACAGAGACGCTGCGGTGTGGGACTGTGAGAGATGAAAACTGGTGTTGCTCTGCTCTGACATCGCCATACAAGCTGCTGTAGCAGGAGAAAGCAATTGGACCTGATCCGGCAATGTGGTGTTTGGTTGGGGCTATCATTGCAGCAGTCTGTGCATAGGATGCACCCTCCCTTGGCTTTTGATGCTGTGCAGATCCACCCTCCTCTCCTCAGAGTGATGAACTAATAGGCAATGATTCTCTCCGCGGAAGCCCACCGTCTTTTACTGTTTTCACGTTAGTTGTGTTTGTTTACTGGCGGCCCGTCTCCTCCCGGTGCGACACATGCAATTTACAGAGTATATTTTCTATTGTCGACTAGTTGAGGAGGCTGCTTTCTTTATACGCCAGAAGAAGAAGAACACACACCGTTATCAGCAAGTCTGACAGACAGCGAATGTTTCTGCCACGTGAATGACAACGCATAGGACTTGGATGTACCTGCTTTTTCTATGATACATTTGGTAGCCTTGTCCTGGGGAACTGATCCATTTGTGTTATTATGCAACCGCAAGGATCTCATCTATATCTGGGTGTTTAAGCCACTGGATTGCTCTTCGCCCAAATCAATGTGGTTTCTTTGGAACATTTTCAGCAAAGGAACGCATATGCTGCAGTGTCTTTGTGGCAAGAGTCTTAAGAAAAACAAGAATCCAAGTGGTAAGCTCATGATTATGTGCCTTTACTCCGCCGTTTGGCTGCCAAACCGGCGTTGTGCGTTGCCGAGTGTGTGTGAGACACAAGTGTCCCCTGTGTTGGATCTGCGTTTTTCGTTTGTTTGCCGTAATGGTGATAGATCAGCAATCATATTTATGCAGCGAGTGGATCATGCAGTGGCGCTGGGAGAGAGGGAGAGTGAGGGAGGGGGGAGAGGGGGGACGACAACTTATTCTGTGCAGCTACTATCGGCGAGACTAGGTTTGGGGACGCGCAGCGCGCACGAACACGCAAAAAGCCTCCCCCTGCATCACCACCACGGCACCATGATCTCCCAACTTTTTAAATAGCGCACACTCTCACCGTGTCTCTCTCACACACACGCGCACACATACATGCACGTACACTACGGATAAGGTGGAATTTCGGCTGTTCACATTTACGCGCAGCTATTGCGTCCAACGTGATTCCCCCCTAACCAGATTACTCCATCCCCGGGTTCACTGCAGCATCGTCCCCCCTCTGCAACACCACTTCTCGATTAAACGGGCTACTCGCTTCGTTTTCAGCCATCCCAGCCACAGGAGACAGACCTCGTTCTGTTACATCTCTCTGGCAGATGAGACAATGTTCATCATGCGGGTTAGCAAGGGAGAGTGGGGGGACGAGGGGGCGACGTGATCATTTTCTTATGATGTTTTTGTGATGGAGAATCCAGGGGCGGCAGAGGTGCGAGCAGGACACGTATATGGAAAGGGACCCGGCTGCACTGCACTAATGCAAATCCTGCAATTGAGCAGTGCAAATATTCACCGTTGTCTGCACACTGCCAATTAAACGAAACAACTGCTGCTCCTCGGTGTGCAGGGGGATGTTTATTTCAACAGGCTGCTGGTGTGAAGGGGAGCATGCAGTGCAGGATACTTTTCCTCAGGTTGTGGGTTTGAAGATGATGTGCTCAGCAGCAGCACAGTTCCTCCACACTGCAACTGCAGTATAGTAGATCATCATCATACTGTGGCGGGACTGTCTTAGCAGGCTGATGCTGCAGGAGCAACCACCAAAACACTGTCTACTGTCACTCACCAGCTCTGACCACTATTTTATAAACCTCTGTTTCCTCAACATGACTATTTACACCACAGGTGACAAGTCAGAGTGTAGTTCCCAGCCGGCCTCTGTGTGCTGTACGGGCCTTTGAGGGTGCAAAGTGGACTGCAAGTGGGATTCATACGGACCTATCCACAGATTCTGTATGAACCTCATGGGGATCATGTGTGGGTAAATGAAAAGTGGCGACTGCATGTGGTCCATGTATATGGCCTTCACACATGTCCACTTTGTAGCTCCAGTAAAACCACTGACATGAAGGCTTGGTTAGGCCTGCTCTATGCTTGTCATATAGCATCTGTTATTCTTTTAACATGCAAGATTTAGTACTTAGTGCTTTCAGTGCTGACAGTGCTAATGTGAAATACAGTCTAAGCTAGCTCTAGTCAGAGGATTCCAAATACAGATTAAAAACACCGTCTACAAAAAAACGCTGCAGCTTTGCCTTCGGTCTATCAACAGAACAGCTGTTTCATGTGGTAGGGCTAATGGTTGTTAACAAAATAGTTAACAAACATGGGGAAAGTGTTAGCTCATGGCTTGGCAGCTAGGACCAGTTTACAGCCAACGGGCAAATTGTTCATTTTTATCTGTTAATCTGTTTGATGTTAAACTCACTAAGTCTTGACGTTTTCCAGATCACATTTCCATGTCTTTCTTGAATAAGAAATTAAGTTTCATTCTGTTGCGATGACCATTTTAAGTTGGTGCATAGAGTCCATTAAATGAGTGCAGTATGTTTTTGCTTCATTACTGTATAACAATCTTCTACATGCAAAAATCAGTTACACATGGTGAGAAGCCAGGCTAAGGCCAGGGACTGGTCACATGGCATCTTTCCCTGCCCCACATACTGCGATAACTTAAGGTCTTTACAGTAAGTGGCATCCCATGGCGTCATCTGGTATAGAAAGATTTAGCACACGAGCAAAATGATGTTAATGATGGTCTGCCTAAAAACAGATGATTGTGTAATACAGTCTACAATCTTGATTATAACTGGTGAAAGGAAGTATGGTCAGATCACTGTTGTAGCCAGTTACGTCACCAGCAAATTACTGACAGTTTCTACTTCATATCTAGGTCAAGAGTATAATTATTGGTACTGTTTGGAATTTGATTGGCTGGCTGCTGCTTAATCAAATAGCTGCAGGGAGACGTGGAGGCAGAGGTAGTAAAGTCATGCTCAATACCATTCATCTTTTTTGAAATTGAATCCATTGTAATAAGCAAATAAGAAGCAGTCATTATTGAAGCTGATGGTGTTGCCCTATCAGTCAACCACTGAGCAGACGTAGCAGAAATGACGAGTATTTTTGAAGTAGGTCTGGGCAACTGACGGCAGCTAACTTTTTATAACCTGACAACATTAAGCAACAGATTTTAGTTTTTGCTGCGACTAAAATGCCCCAAGGGATTTTCCGTTTTCCTTTTTTTCGTCGTATCTCAGCTGAAGAGGATGGAGATTCCTCAGAGTGGCCCTCTGTCAGCACATGCAGGTGTTTCCAGCACCACGCTGGCTTGGCTTGGCTTTGGCTGGAGCTGCAGAGGCCCAGATATAGTGCTCTGGCACGTTGGCTTTATTTTTAGTAAAGTATCATAACTGCACAGATAGACTGTGACACACAGATAGATGAGGCCAAGCAGACTGTGTCGAAAAGACTGACACTTTTGGCCAACATGCAAAGACCAGCTTTATTATTTACCCACTGCTCTGTGACTGCTCTTAACCACTGTTGTAAATTGATACTCTCAGCTCATGCTGGTATTTTATATCCTGTAGTATGCGTCTATTTTAGAAGTTGGGATTGTTTGTGTGTATGTGTGTGTGTGAGTTGGGAACGTGCATTTTCAACGTCATATTTGATACATCATAAACTTGCACTATTAAATATTCAGTCCCTCTTCTCCGACTAAGAGAAAAAGCCTCAGTCTGCTGGTTTTGAAGTGCAGATACAATACATACAGTATGTGTGAGGTATCTCTCCAATCACAGACTTTTGTATGTGAAAGCACTGTGCGGTTGTTGCTGACATCAAATAGATCAAACAGATCAGACTTTCTAGCTTTAGCTATCCATTGTTTTTAAGATCACATAGAAATCCAGGAGATGCTGCACCTGATGCAAGTGAAACATTTGGTCAGAGAGTTGCAGCAAAGACAGTCTTTTTTTCTCCACACGAGAAAAATTTCCATCATGAAAAGACCAAATGTCCTCTTTAAGCTTTGCAAAATTGCCTTGAAATAGCTTTGCTAAGCTTTTACAGCCACCGACCTGTTAATCTTCTCCCAGCTGTATCACTGTTTTCCAGCAAGTTGTTTCAGCGATGTTAGTTTGTCCTGAGGCTTGTTGGTCTAGAACAGCTGACATCGCTGACCTACTCTGTTCAGCATGGATACATTTCTGTGAGTGACTGTACTGTACTTCAGTAAGTCAATGGTGTAATGAAGTCTCTGAGTGGAAATGCAGCAACTTTCACCCCTGCAGCCTGTGTGTCTTACATAGGATATCTTGTAATTGTTGAGAATATATTTAAAGTTGGGAGCAACCGCTGCAGTCAATGATGCTTAGTTAGTTATTTAGTATTTGGAAATAAACACCCTTTAGACAGAAATGAACCCAGAGCCTCTGGACCATGTTTGGTCATATTCATCTAACATTTTAAATGGCCTGTAAGATACCATCTAATGTCTCCAAGAATTTGTCTGATGCTATATGCACCTCTGACACATTCTAACTGCTGAACTAGAGAGTGATATGGATGGAAGTATGATTGGCAATGGAGATTAGGAATGAACTAGGAACCCAATCCAAGGTGCAGGATTCTAGCTGTTGTAATAGGAGCTATGGATGCAGTTGCTAGGGTATGAGCATGTTTAGGTCTTATATGCTCTTAATGTAAATATTGTTGAGTTATTGGGCTGGACAATAGTGGACCCTTTAGTTCCACTGGTGTCTCATGAACATCTATTGTTATCGGCCACATATGATGTCAATATGATGTCCCAGTACAGTTCATCTAGACAGAGAAGGTGAGGGACAAAGACAGAGAGAGAGGAGTAGGTGGATGATAGGTGGAAGGTAAAAGTAGCTAACTAGCAAAGCCGGCTAAAAGTGAGCAACAGCCAAACATTTATTTAAATAATACGATAATTATGAAAATTAAACTATTAGTTATAGTTATTTAACAAATAGATACACTTTTTTTTACCAAAAATATTAAAATAGAAGCCTAAAAAGGGCTTAGAAAAGCCTTCATTTCAAGTTCTTATTACGTTTTATGCTGCAGCCCATCAATCTCAGTGTTTGAAATTATGTTACAAATGTAGAATTATGACCAACTTTTATTTAATTATCTGACTAATATGTATTCAGTGACTGAGATCAAGTTGTTTGAGTTTTGAAAAATTGCTAATTTATCATATATTATTGTTATTAATGGACCAAATGGCCCTTGGATGATATAACGTCTGAACGTCTCACTGCCAAAACATTCTTTGAAGCTTTTTTACTTGAGTGTTTTGATATATACTGTACATTTTCCTGCTCTAACTTTTTCATCTGTCACATTTAGAAATTTCTCCTTCCATTTAAAGGAGTTACGATTAATTGTGAAGGAAAACCCACACTAATTTGTGTTAACAAAGACACAGTATGTAATTAGAGGGGAAGGCATGATTCAAACAAAAACTCCTACAATTTGAATAACAACAGGGTTGGCTAAAAATATACTCCTCCAACCAGCCAGGCATGTTGCTAGGTTTCATTGCGAAACATTGCAAGAAGTTTGTAAAAAGGACAAGTGACGGTGACTTTCCTACCAATATCAGGTATGATCATCAGGAAGTCGAGCTTCAGCTCACACATTTCAGATTTAATCCGGAACATCTTCTAAAAATAAACCCTCTCTCTAAAAATAGCTGCCGTGCAAATGATCAAAGCGATTGCCAGTACAATCCAGGAAGAGTTTGGAGCAGAAAAAGTTTCACACTTATAAGTTTGCTGGGGACGAATGTGATGCCTTCAAGATCATTGGGGAAAAAGGATGACATTGCAGTAGGTTCACAACAGGTCACTAAGAATTATTTTCATCTTTTTGGATGTGATAATAGCAGTGGCATCATCAGTTTCCACACTGAGACAATTTGGACTCCCTGTGACGTGCTATTTTGAAAGATGACCTGCAGGGGTTATTTAAGTTCCTCACACACAAATCACTGCCGACTGCAGGCGTGAATGTATATGTGGTTCAGTATCAAGAGAGTTGGCAGTGACACAAGTTAAGGAACACGTGATTTTATTTTTAAATTCATTATTGCAAACATGTGACACTGGATCTGCAGGGGAGTGTTTTTGAAATCCCATTCCCTTTCACAAATAATAATTAATGTATACATGAAAAAGTAAACATGAAGAAAGCAAGTCTTGCAGTGGGTAATTCATTTTCCCGAAGAGTTAGACATATCGAGATACATATATTACGGTTGCTAGCCAGTGATAGTTCTTTGACCTTTTCCAATACAAAAACTAAAATAGTTGCCTTCAAAATAAAGGACTTGAAGGAGTTAAATTGAATGCACCTCTCACAGTGTGATCAGGTGTAGTTACACATTATTTTGACTTTTTGACAATTTTGACAAGGATCTCACGCTGTCTGGTTGGAGCCCAGGTCTGCTGTAGTCCTTTACCAAGCATAAAGTTGTAGTACAGTATACATTTGAAAACTGACCCATTTTCCAAAGGCAGTGTCAAAATAAAATGTGTGCTGCATGCTGTGGTAATAACAGCCATTCACCTGTTTGCAAACATGTCACCATATCTTCTGAAAAGGCGCTTAAAATCCCTGCTGCTGCGACATAGAGAAATAAATAAACAAATAAATAAATGTAAATCGTGTAAATCGTCGTTTTTAGTTTGCAATGTTTTCCTAACTATACTTAAGACAAACAAACATAAGTTACCAGTAGATTTTAAGTGGGGAGTGACAAATAAGGGTGATTGCACCGTAATTTCACTCACGATACAGTTTACTGCCTGTAGAGTGAAAAGCTGCATTTGAAACAATAGAGTTAGTGTAAAGAATCTCTCTCTCTCTCTATATATATATATATAGCCTGTATATATGTATATATATTTATATATATAAACATATATACATATATATCAATATACTGTATATATACACTGAATATTTCTTGATTTTTTTTTTTAGTTTGCAATGTTTTCCTAACTAGATAATGTCTATTGTGGTTAAAGACTTACATGTTGATAAAAACTAAACTCTGCTATAGTGATATTTCATATGAAGCACCATCATTGTGTTCTTTCTGTATTCATCTTTTTCTTTCTTGCCTTCCATGTTTACTGCTCTGGTGTGTTTTTATCCCTTTGAATACTCTCCCACATATGTGAAGAAGTCTTTTTTCCTGTGTCTTTATCATTAGTAGTGTTACATTTCACAGTTTCCCCGGTCAGTCATTCTCCCTCGTTTCCACAGTTAATGCAGATTTCCCTCAGCTCACGACATCACTGGTGCTTTCATAACTGAGAGATTTATACAGTGTTTGTTTCAGTGTAGCAACGTTGTGATGATTTATGCATGTGTTAACAACAAAACAGTGAAGAAGCAGAAGCAGTAAAATGTTTGGCACTGCTCCTTTGGTACTTTTAAAGGGATCAGCCTCTACTGCAGAGACGGCCACAGCAAGATTGACTTTTTACAAAATGAGTGCTAAAATTTAAGGGTTGGACTGGTATGTGAGGAGTGCCAAAAATTGACAAATGCAGACGTAAACAATTCTAAAAGGTGTTTCCTTTTATACACTGACGCTGTGTGGATGTAAAGACTTATCTTACAAGAGAAACAAACGTAATCTGCACCACTCTGCATATCTAATTTCAAAAGCAGTATTTTGTTACAATAATAATAGTGTTGATGTTGATGAAATAGTTATGATAAAATTTAAAAACATACTGAAATTAATGTTAAAAAAGTAGTATTTCTAGTATCACAGCTGGGACAGTGATTAAAGTCATTAAAGTGAAAATAACTTTTGTGCTGATTTAATTTTACCGAACATCAAAATATATATTTTTTCTTTTCTTCAAGCTAAATTATTTTATTTTTAAAAATGGAATTTTAGACATTGTCATTGTAAGAATTATGAGACTTAAGGTCAGGTGTGTCAAATTAAATCACTCAACATGCTGAAAGTTAAATACATTTGGACAGAGCTCAAAAACTTTTTCCTAATAAAACAAATAAAAATTGCCACACACGTGATAAACTTGCGGAATTTGACCACCAATCCAGCAAATGTTAGTGTTGACAATATAGTAATAGAGTTTTATTTAAAACAACCACAGGCATGTTAAGCTCTGTTTGGCCACATGAAATGAGGTGTTGGGCTCGGATTGTGCCCATGGGCCTCGAGTTTGACATGTGCTTTAGAACATTCAAAAATAGTAATCATCCAATCATCTAGTTTGGAAAATTATTTGTAGTTGGAGCCCTGGGATATACAGTAGATGTAAAATGTAAAATTTTGTCAAAGTTAGTTTTTAACATTGTATTATCGATATTTGTAAGGCGTTAACAGTTAGCAACAAAGGGGGCGTGTCTACACTTGAGCAGTGGCTGCTGGTATTGTAAGTGGTGTTAAACATACCTGACGTCTAGCAGCTGAAGTGTTAAAGGGTTGACAGCACGTGATGAGTGAGTCCATGTATTATTAGTAATACAGTTTCCAGGCTCTTGTGTAGTAATGGTTGCATTAGCATGTCGCTGATGCAATAGCATGAGAAGGTTGGTGCCTGTGTCCTGTGGATCTGGTGACACACACGTGGCGTCTTTAACCTTTATCAAACTCAACCAGGTAGAACATGTGTGTGTGTTTGTGTGTATGTGGTTGTTTGTTTCTGAAACATAGTTAGGCCTGTGGGGGGAACAAACAAAGTCAGGTCATGTGGTTCCACTCGTTCTCATTGCTGGAAGTACATTTCAGTGATTTGATTATGATTGATTGCTGATATGATTTCATGACTCACTGTAGGCCTGCAGCTCATTTATTACTGTTGTCCATCATCTGACTTTGCTCCCTGCTGATGTAATAAGCCTAGCACGATGATCTCTCTTTTTTACCCCCTCTTTATATCTTTCATTCTCCCATCTTTCTTTCTTTTTTTCTCTTTCACCATATTTTTTATTGCAATAAAAATGCTTCGCCGGTCGCCATGAAATACAGTTTTACTAAGGTGTTTTTCAGTGTAGGTTTGATCTAATAATCAGATATGTAGCAAACGATGGACGTCTGGCTCTAGTAGATAGCAAAAAAGTAGAAGAACTATTTTTTATGTTTTTATGTGTTATGTTTTGGTTTTTAGACATGGTCACATTTGGCATTAAATTTAAAAATTTAACTTAATGGCACAATATTTTCCTCTTTCCCATTTCTTTAATATTTTTTATGCACAAGAACTTAAATTACAAAAAGTTAATAATAAAAAAAATCTTCCCTGAATCTAGAATCACAGTATCATATTAAAGCTAAATGTGATGAGCAGATGAGTCAATATCACAGATACCATTTTTGCCACATTTTGTGATTGTTATTTTCCTTCTTTTCTGGTTGGGACTTCTGGCCTCATCTGGACAGAACTGACTTTTCAATGAGTTTTCAATTAAAGGTTTATTAATCTAATTTATATTATTACTTAATTTGTTGACAATGTCTTTTTTTTAAAGAGCAAATCCACTACATTTGAAACCTTTAAGGAAGGAGAGCATGGAGACAGAGACAGAATTATCAATGAGGACATTGTCTTTCTGCTCCTCTCAATCTCACATCTTTTACAAAAGCCTTCAGGGTTTTGAGGGTTCGACACAAGGTCCTAGCTGTTTCTGAAATTTCACTCTCGTTGCCACAGAGTGCAGAGACCACTGTACCCATTTTTGTATCAGGGTCTCTAACATACTCTTTGACCAGCCGTCCAGCTGCTGCCTCAGTGAACTGTGTTCGTTTTTCCACACATTCTTCTTATGATTCTCTGCTTCTCTATTTCTTTTTATGTCATGATATTATTGTCACCCTGGGTTCACTACATCCATGACCGGTGGATTCTTTTTTAGTTCTTTAGTGATCGACATGATGTCAGGTTTAACTCCAATTTCTTGCTCTAGATTTTGAAAGTGCAGCCTGGTCATTTTACAGCAATTTACTGTCTGACCTTAAAGGTCACACTTTGACATCAGCTATTGCTGCCACATTCATTCATTATCCTTCTATAATTAGCAAAAATGATCAATTAAGTTAAATTCTTAACCCTTGTCTCCATCATATTTAGTTGTCAGTGCAGCTGTATGAGTTCGACTGAACGGCGGCTTTTTGTGAATTTGCTATTTTGTTATTTTGGTGCTACTAATGGATATTGTAATGACACTGAGAGGCCAGTGCTCGGGGTAAATTAGCTGTAAAGGCAACCTTTGTTGTTTTTGCCAAATGGCTCATTAATTCTACGGCTGAATGTGTTGTTAAAAATATTGCCACCAATTCATATGACAATGTTGCCACATTGGTTTGACATGTAGTTTTGAGGTTTTCTAATAGGTGACGTCTGTGTCCTCTGTGGGTTCGGTGCGAATGTCTTTGTAAACCAAGGCCTTTAATCCTTTGGTCTGCTTTGTTAAGAAGTTGTGGACAGCCGGTAGTAACAGAGGCTAAATATCCTCTGTGTGTCCCCCTGTCTGTCTCTCTTTCTGTTTGTCTGGCTGTCTGTGTCTATTCAAAGCCTAGACTGTTAGCAGTCATGCCTCTGGTCTTATTGCTGTCACCATTACAGCTAAAAACAGTCTGCATGCGATCTCCGCCTGCAGGGAGTGGAAGCAGAGCAGTGCACACACATCGCCCTGGTGTCCACGGGACTCGGTTGAATTAGTGCGCTTATAAACAGTGTCAGTTTTTATGTATTGATGGCCTGGCACTTGTAAAACGGGCCATTATACTGTGTAAAAGGAATGTATTGTCGTTCATTTCTTATATCATAACAGCAGGCTCATTCTTTTAAGTGGCACCAGAGCAGTGATGCAGAAAGAGCGCAGGAGGCTTGAACTTGACTCAACTTTCTCCGGGTCACAAAACAGTGTGGCCTGCTGTGACGCTGCAGATACACGCAGGTGTACATTGGTGACACAGCAGTACACACCTGAGCCTTCATATATTTGAATCATAACAATGCATGCAAAATTGCTGTCTTTTGAACTTGTAGCAGAATCCCTCCTCGATGCATCATTTCTTTCTTCATCTTTCATCTACTGGTTGTAATGAATGCTCGTGGTTGAAATCAATTCTGTCACCTCAACATAAAGAAGCAACAGTAGGAGCAGCTTCTCGCAGGTGTCCACGGCCGTGTGCAGCCTTTTGAAAAGGAGGAAATGCACCTTGTTTAAAGAGATGCATGATCATGTGACAGGACCGACACACACATGAACACAGACACATATGAACACGTTCGGTGTACACCTGATGCATCTATCACTTCATGCTGGTGTCTCTTCTGTGCAGTGCTGAAGGTTGTGTGCTGCCTATGGTATGCTGTGTAGATTTTTGCTGCAGTGCAGTGCAGCAGGCAGTATTGTGCTGCTGCTGCCTCTCTCTCTCTCTCTCTCTCTGTTTTTTCTGTCTCTCTCTATAACCCTCTCGCTCATGTCTACCTGTCTGTCTGTCCGTCCGTCTGTGTTTGTCTGTGTTCCCTGTATTTAAGGTGTACCTTGTTCAAAAGCAGAAGAGCCAATCATTAATGCATTCATTTATTTGTTCATTCCTATATTTACTTATTCATTTGTTTATTTATTATTCATAGTGACTCGCAGTGCTTTGAAAAACATTTTTATGACGAGAGTCTGATGAAGGTGGACTACTCTCAATCTTAGTCCCAGGGACTTATTAGTCCCCCAATTACCTTTCTTGCTTGGCTTGTTAGTTGAAGAGCTTGGTGTATGATGTCACAAGACGCCAACAATTCATGGCTCATATTGGGCGAGTCCATCTCTAACTGCCAACTTCATCTTTCAATTAACATTATGTTCCTTTAAAGCAGACCTCAATCTATCAATTGTTAAACTTTTCCAAAGATGTTTAGGAGTTTAATGTTTTCACTCTTACATAAGTACTGAGCTACTTTTGGAAACTTACTAAGGCCTTACTATTCACAGGCCTTATTTGGCAACAACAGCCTGCAACCAGGACATGATGCCTCCGTCCAGTTTATGGTTGGAATTCACAGAATAGAAAACTATACTGGGTGCTGCCAAAAATATGTTGATTACACCAGAGTTTTCTTTTTTGGTTTATTCTAATCAAACATGTCAAGCATGAGCACCAGGGTATATAGAGTGTGAGGCACATAATGCCATAGTGACCAGATGCCGCATCATGGGATGGAAAAAAAAAAAAAATCCACAGCAATTCTAAACAAAAATTCACCAAAACACTAAATATATATATTTCTGTATATATTATTTTTGAATTCTGAAATACATATATATATATCTAAATATATTTATATATAAATACATATATGTTATCATATATAATATATAAATCTATATTTCAGAAAAAATAATATAGACGAAAAATATATATTTATTGTTTTGGTGAATTTTCCTTATTCAATTCTCTTTTGTTGGCTATGTATTTACGTTTTATAATTGAAAGTACTATCATGGTAAAATATAGCATTCTATTCTTTTCTGACACCTTCCAGCCATGACAGCCCTTGGCTTTTCTGGTGGGTTGCTGTCAGCTGAAACTTCAGGACGTGGTTATCTCCCAGCAGGACACTGTGGTGGTAGATGATGGTGGAGGTGTTGGAGGTCTATACAAGTGGTTGATAGGATAGGTATGCATATGTGACTGTGTGAGAAGGTTAACAGGTTTCTCTCAAACTCTGCTGGACGTTGTGCTAGAGGTGGTGAACCTGGACGCTGGACTTTTTTTTTTTTAAGTTAGAATCTATTATATTTTAATAACAGAGTCTCTTTGAAGACTTTTAAACCATGGAAATAAAGTCCTTTGCGAGGATTGTGGAGCGGCAGGTACGCAAAACATTGAAGGTTGAACGAGCGTATGGTAAGTCAGAGCAGAGAGGAGCCTGTGTGTCATCAGCCCTGTGGGTTAACATAAGGAGCACAGTTCACTTTATTTACTTTAGACTTAACTCCTTGTGCCTTGTCAATATGACACTTTAAATACATATTCTACTGAAGTGACCTAAATCACCTGTAACCTAAGGATACAATACTTTGATATAAAAGGTATCATTGTGTGTTGGTTGTTAAAATAATGCATGATTTTTGGCAGATCTGTGTGTGTGAATCCTTTACAACATTTTATTAAGTTTACTGTGTTATAATTTCTGAAACAAATGTGTGTAAATCATGCTAACACCCACTAGTCTTTGTCCAGTCCAGATGGTATTGACGTCTGTTTTCCTACCAATAACGCAAATCCCTGCATTGCAGATGATCAAACCTGAAGGTCACACTTTGTTTCGCATGTGTGCCATTTATGTTTCCTTGTTACACTGTGAGGCAATTTCATTATTATATGCAAAGGTTCCAGAGTTTATTAATTTGCTATTAAATATTAATGTTAAGATTGATGCAAGGCTACAGATCAACACGGACGCAGAACTTCTTCTCTCACCTTCTCTTCTCTCTTCTCTTCTCTTGTCTTCTTCTTTCAGCCCTGCTTCATATCAACTGGCTCCAAGGCCAAACACCATGGCCATGTTTGTAACATTATGAACAGAAAAAAAACACGTCTATAAGTTTGTGTGAGTGGAGATAGGCAACACATTTTTTTTAAATATGAAAATGCTTAATTTTCCATGCATAAGCAATCATTTGACACACTCTCCTTGACACAACGTGTTCATTCATATCTATCTATCTATCTATCTATTTTTCTATTTATCCACCTACCTATCTATCTATCTATCTAACTATCTATCTATCTGTCTATCTATCCATCCATCCATCCATCTATAAGATAAATATATATAGAGGATAAATCACATTGTCATGTAGTGACATCATTGTGGCTGGTAAAAGAACAAAAAAAAAAACAACCTGACCTGTGTGACCTCATCCTGCTATTCGTCTTTGTGATGTATTCTCGTTGCTGTTTCCAATAGATCAATGGGGAAGAAACCATTTCAGCACTCACAGTGGGGATATTCTACACTGGATGTAGTGATCGCTGAGATAAAGTTGCCTCATGTCCAATGTATAATTCATGGGATATTCAATAATTCATTGATGGTAAATTGAGGTGTGAGAATAATGGCAATGTCGTAAGTCGACTTTAAATGAGAACTACTTCGTGCCAGAGAGAGGTGGAGACTTAGATTTTACGTAAGCAAGGAAAGTCGGCGTGACTTCTTCCTCCTGAGCAGCACGAGTCTAAAATAAAAGTCTGTGACACAATGTGGGCAGGAACCATTCACCAAACTCACGCATCAACAGGTTACCTGTTGTGTGACATTTAAGAAATCTTCATCCTGGAGTCTTAAATCCTCTTATTACTGTGAGTGGATACAAACACAGTGATTTGTTACACTGCTTTACTCCCTCTTGAGCTCTAAATGTCATCTTTCATTTCAATGAAAGACATAAACAAACAAGACAGTGAGATGGAAACTAGTAGGGTAAAAGATATTGGTTGACGCAATTTTGTGATGAGACAAAAAAGACAGTTTTATAGTTTTTCGTCCCCGCTCTTGGTAATTGGAATTGTCTGCAGGTGTGTGTTAGCCAATTGGAAAAAAAAAATACTAGAAACAACAAAACCAGTTAGGTCAAGGGCAACTGAACTGGTTTCGCTTCTTGAAGACGTATACCAGAAACCTTATTGCCCTTCTCAATTTGCCCTGTTAACACCATGTCCACATTATACTGTGGCACAAGTAAAGCCTTGTGGGTAACACACTGAAATGCTGGCTGTGTTTTAGCTCAAGATAAGCCCATAACAAAGGCCATTTGGAGAGAAATTAAAGTGAAGCTAAACTTAATTTGCTGGACAAATGTAATGTAATTCTGTGTAATTGAGGTGCAAGGAACTGCCGACGCAGCCTAATTGACTGAGTACGGCAGGAACATGCAGCATCAGCCTCAGGAGTAGGTCAGTCTCAGATTGAACCTGTGTTCCATTGACGTCTCACACACACACACACACACCAGATGCTTCATGTCAGCGTGTGACAAACCTTCCGTTTGGCCAGTCACGCCGAGCGTGTTGTGCTTTGCTCAGATGTGCTTTGTTTGGAGCTCTCGTTTGTTTCATTGGCATCTTATTTTCTCTAACAAACTCCAGTGATTGATTGATCCGACTGCTGGATCTGTCTCCCGAGGCTCTAAGCTTGTTCACTTGTCTCTCTCTTGCAATAAAACACTGAAAGATCTAAGCCGTCTGCTCCAGACGTGGTTAATCCCGTGTACCGACCGCATACTGTATGTTTCCAGCGAGGTCAGTGTCATCAGACCCAACACACAGCCCACTGTATCCTTCGATGCTACCTCAGATGATCCTGCCCCCTTTAAGCAGCTACCCCCTCCAGACTCTGCGGTTGGGGTCCTTATCTTCCTCTTATCTGTTTGTGGTGCATTTTATTTCCTTGTCGTACTCTTCTGCTGTATCACTTTTCCCTGCAAGGGCAAAATGCCCCCCTCCTCGACCTGCTCCGAAACAACCTGTCAGTAAAATCTGATCCTTTTGACTGAACAGGACTGGTCTTTTGCGTGCCAAAGTCTTGTTGATTGAGGCCAATCGTCCTCCCCGCGTCCTCCATCTCCGCACGGCAGCAAGAAAGCGGTCTCCAACTATCTCTCCCGTAACTCTAGACTCTGTTGACGCTGACAAAGAAGGCTGCGACAGAAGAGGAGCGTGCCCATTCCTCCCTAACCAAATCAGCAGTCTTTTTGAAGCGAAGACAAAAAAGAGCTGGAGTAGAGGTGTGCTGCAATCAACAATCAATGGGAGCTGGCCTTCATGAGAACAGGATAAACAATGGCAGCGATGCTGAGCCGCAGTCTCTGCTGAAACTTCTCAATCATTAAAAATGGAAAGTCACTGTGTTTTAGCCCAGACTATTGAGAAAGCAGAAAAAAAATGATACAGGACAACTAATGAGTGCTTTGGTTCTTTTGTGAACGGCAGTGGACTCTGTAACTTGGTGCATTGTCCTAAAAAAAAAAATCCCTTTTTTGACATTTAGTCTTCTGACAAGAACTTTAGTTCAAGTTTTAGCTCCAGCTTGACTGGACTGTTCAGTTTGACATTGGCTTTAGTTACATGATGTGGTGAGAAAAATCATTTGTGAACAGATGTTCATCTGACTAAGCTAGAATAGTAAAGTAATAATTATTATAAAGAGTAGAAATGTAAAAAATGACTCCCAGACACTGTTTTGTGTTTATTTTATTTCTTTTTCTTCACTGCAGTAGATCAGGCAGATAGAGGTGTGTTAAAGTAATAAATGCAATTGAAATTACTTGTGTACTGAATCAAATATTGCCAAACAGCTTGAATCACCCTCAACATTTTAACTGCTTTTAGTGCGAGGATTAATAGTTACCTGGATTTGATCTGATCTGTATCTTGTGTTTGTCCAGTGTTATAGCAATAATTCATGTTTACTCTATAGTATGACGATTTATTTATTCTCTGCTGTTTTTATTTAAATATAAAAAAATGCAGCTTTTGGTGAAATCAATTTTGTAGTAAAAAATAATTTTGAAAATTCCCTTTTGGTGTTTGATGTTGCAGACACCAGCTTTACTGTAGGAAAATGCAGGTTTTCGTCAGTGATGACATGAAACAACAGGCGTGATGAGTAGATTACGTGCAGGATGCCCGTCATCGGGCGTTACAAATCAACGTGTGCACATTATTGTTTACAGTCTTCATTGTACTTCTGTGCTCCAGTGCCCTGCGTGGCAAAATCCATTTGTCAGATTTACCGATTTGCACTGGACTTTATGTAATTACCCCATTGATGTGCAATGTTGGCAACAATGTTGATGGCGAGGAAAGGTAAAAGCAACTGACAAGGACACTCAGCAAAGCACCAAGGTCCTTGTGTCACACACGCACACACACCCTGCACCATGTCAATTCATGCTGCTGAGCTCTTCAGAAAACTGCCTCCTCAGACTTTGTATTAATGTGAGTTTTGTGCTGATCTTATTAGAGGGATAAATTAGATGGAGGACCGGACCACTGAAGAATGTTGTGTATATGAGTTATTGATGAAGAAGGAGGAGGGGGAAGAACACCTGAGGGTTAATGTGTCTCATGATTTAAATATATATAAAAAAACTACAGCATCAGCAAGGAGTCCATCAGTGTGGTGATCCAAATGTATTGAGGATTTTAGCTCCTGCAAAGTAGATCACATACACACCTATGCATACAAGAGAGCTGAAGTTGACTGCTTTGTTAAATGTAGTGACTTTTCCAAACTTTTCTGAACGTGCAGATACAGACCTGACTTATTTGTTGTGTGGACGGCTGAGGTCTGATGGTTGCTGGTTTGTCAACACATTATGTCATTCTGAGGGAAGGATGATGGCCCTTTTTATGGTTCATTATATCACACACGAGCTAGAGCCTGGTCCATACGCCCAGGCCTGTTCTCATTGGTCCTATGGCAGGACATGATTTATGTTGCGTATAAGCCGTGAGATATGATCTGCTACATGTGGCAATTGCTCTGAGCTCAACAACATAAATTTTCCCACGGGATTTTCTGAAAAGTAGCGAGGGGGCATTAAAGAAAGATTTGTCAGTCAAGACGCCGCTTCACTCTTTTATAGAAAACACTACGATGATTTATTAACTGGACCTTACCTCAAAATGTTTCCATTTCTCAAATAAATGCACAACAGCTATTATTATTTGACTAAATCATGGTTCGATAGAAAACATTTTGTAGATTCATGCTAAATTGCTAAAATTCATGCTTTATGCTAAAAACCGAGCATATCAGCATTTGCTTTGTAGATCATGTAAAATATTTTTTGTCCTTATATATAAATAAATGCCAAGTTTTCTTTCTTTCTTTTTTAATTTTTATATATGTCCTAGACTAAGGCCACATGTAGACTAAATACTATATAAGTACTGTGAAGGACTGAAGGATAATTAGCTACGTTAGTTAAACATAAAGTGAAACATCTGTTATGAAGACATTGCGAAAGTTGTATTTATTGGATCAGTTCATGTGACTCTAGAGAGGTGGCAGCAGATTGAACAGGGACAGTTTCCCTAAAGAGTCAACTCCTGTGTTCAGCTCCTATGGCCTTGTTTTTGGCCCTGCTCCTTCTTGTCCCACATTTTATGTACAGTAGTTAGGCCACAACTACAGTGAAAAATGCTACAGCTAGCATCTGTCAAGCGGCATATCAGGTGGTTTGTAGTCAGCTGACACAGGTGTGACCAGTTAGGTTGATGCTCTGATCATCAGTAAGACTTTTTCCAATTCACCAAATCCCTCCTCTCCTCCTCAACTCTTTTCTTTTACGTTGCTGTTTTCCCAGTAGCAGCTCATCATCCAAGAGTTATCTCATAGAAGTACCCACTGCTGTTACTGTCACAGGTACAGCATGTGTTTTGTCTGTCTAAGTGTATGTGACTGGAGTAGAGAAAGAATGCTGATGGCAGGAAGTGCATGTATGTGTGTGTGTGTGTTTGTCTGCGGTCCTGTGTCCAAGGAGATGCTTTGGTTCCACCTTTGTGAATTTCCTGCTGTAACCTCCTTCATCTCCACTGGGATCCCTGCAACACCGCGCTGCTTTGGTGGAGTCAAACCTCTGTACACATACTGTACTGTACAGAAAAAACTCCTCTCACATACATCACTCTGATTTTCACTTCTAATTGTGGTGTCATCAGTTCCCTCCTGCAATCATGTCTAGACTTGTTTGGAAATAACACAGTGTTACTGACGCAGTCAGTAATTGTTTATGTACTCTCCGCCTCATTTTATCTCTCCCACCCTTTTTTTTTCTGTGTGTGTGTGTGTGCCTGCCTCCTCTCCTCACATCTCCTGCTCTTACATCAGCAGTTATCTCCACGCCGCCGTCTGTTTTCATTCACTACTTTACTTTTATTCCACCAGGAACTCTCAGTGACACCGAGCACCGCGATGATAAACTGCATGTATAGATACTGCATTTAAAACACACATAAAAATATAATGTAAACTTAAAAATAAAGCGCCGTCTACTCTGGGATTATGTGTGTGTGTAGCAGGATGCTGCCGCTGCCTGCCTTAAACACAGAGCTACAACTGTTGCTTGCACTCTGTCCTGTTGAATTTATAATAGCTCCTCTGTAGAATATAGTGCAGTAAGCACTTCTGCCTTCTATTGTGGGAGGGAACACATGATAGGACGGGCTCTGAACTGAAACTGTGGAGGTGATGTCGCTTCCCTTTTATGTCGTTGGACACGTGAAGGATGATGTTTGGAATTGGAGGAAGAATTCCTGTTAGCGTTCAGGGACTAATTGAGGCTTCACAGCGGTAACATTAAACCTTAGTGAATGTATGTATGTACTCCCAAGGTCAGAAGGCTGTACTGTATGCATATGTGAGTACATACAGCATGAGAATAGGGAGACTAAGTGTTTTTGAACAGGGGTGTGTAATGCTTTTTAATGGAATAATAATAATAATAATAACAATAATAATATTAATAATAATGTGTGGGTTCAAGCTATTTTTTATTTAAAATTTTGACAGTAAAACTAATAATTATTGAATTCTGTCAACTTCAATTTATTTTCCTTCTTTGAACCTTTCATTTTATTTGAAACTCCCCTTTTTTGACAGGGATTTTAAATCTATTGAAAAGTAGTAAAAAAACAAACAAAAAAAAAAAACACCAAACAATTCTTGTTTGTTTTTGACTTGAATCATCTTGATCTGCTCGACTACTGATTTATTACGGCACACTCTGGGCAAGTTCTAAATGTGCTGTGGCTCTCATTCATCCAAATAGATGGACCTGGCCTAAAAACAAGTTGTCTTAATCATATCAACTACCAAACAGCTCAAATTATCACGATCTGTATGTGTTTTTTAAAGATTTAGGTTTTTTAGATTTAAAAAAGAAGCTAATTAACAGTAAATGAACAGGTCATTAACAGGTTAATAAATGACTGATGATCATGTCCCTGTTATCATGATAATCTGCTGCATCTTAGAGGTGGAGGTGTAGACCAGAGCCAATGTTAGTTCATTTATATACTGTAGACCAATGGTTTTCAACTGGTGGGCCGCGGCCCACATTGAGCTCATGGCCTAGTTTTCTCATGATACAAGTGTCTTATTGCATCTTCATTGTCTTTTTATCGGACAAATCTGAGAAGCTGAAAATTCTTCTCGATTTGGGAGTGGCTTGTCATCGTGGTTGGTGGGTCGTGAAGCTCGACCAGTGAGGAACCACTGCTGTGGACCTTTTGTTTAAAAAAAACAGATCAAGTTTTTGGACCTTAAATCCTTGTCCCTAATTGGACCCAACACAAATCGGAATGGTGGAAACACTGGAATACTGATTTATAAAGGAAAATAATTCTAAATTGTGAGTATTCTAATGTTAGTTCCATGTTGTTACGTTTTTTTACGTATTTTTTTAACAACGAAAACACATCACAACACAACATTCAGAACATTAGAAAAGCAAATTTACTTGGCTCAAGTGTCACAAGGTGGAATTAACAACAGCCATCTGTGCGACAGCTACGTCGGTGTGTGTGTGTGAGAGAGTGTGTTTGTGTATACACTGTCTGTGAACAGGCAGGAATTAGAAAAGCATACGTCTCTATTGATTGGCCAGCAGGTCCTGTGTAACTGTATGTGCTGAGCCTATGTACACATGCACATGTGCGCACGTGTACTCTATTGTGATGAAAGGCTGCCTGCATGTTGACTCATGTCTTACATCAAAAGCGTAGCAGACATGCAGCACGTCTACAAGAGCATGTTTCATTTCAGCGTCTATGTGGGTGCGTGCTCTCTGAGTTATGATGCTGGAGAAGTTCTGCCTTCAGATACAAATGGCATCCTTCCAGTCTGGAGCAGCCAGGCTCTGATGAATTTATCTGAGTGCACCTTCTCCCCACAGACACCGTCTACATTAATCTCCTTCTACATCTATGTTTTGTTTTTCCCTCTGTTTCCCTCTGTTTGTGCATGGATTTCAGTAGATAAACACTACTGACAGCAAAGAAAACACCATCGCATGTCTATTGTATGTAGTTCTGAAGGTACAGTTAGTGAGTCGGAGGTTAACAAGTTGACTGAGAGACATGTGAAATGGACTGTGAGGCACTATAGAGTTGAGGACAATGTCTTCACCAAAGTTTTGCCAGAAACCCGTGACGCTCTCTTCCAGTCGTGTGCAGTAATGACTACAATCCATAGAATCAGTGGCGCTAAACTTTGAATTCCACTTCTGATTTTTTTTATTGACTTTTTTCCACATTAATTACTTCATCATTTGGATTAGTCACTAATTGAAACAGGTGATTTACATTGGACATCTACCTGCTGTATTTCATCTTTCTGCTCCGGCAATATACAATATACAAACAATATACAGCTTTATCTTAGTTAATTTCAATAATCTTAATCTTAACTTGATCACACTTGATGGCCATGATTAAAAGTGATTTCCCTGTGTTTAATCCATGGGGTTATTTTATGTTCATAAAATCTATAGAATATTGATTATTTGGTTTCTCTACAGTTTTTAGACCAGAACTTTTTTTTTTATTACATGCCATTTTTTACATATAAATATTAAGCCAAAAAATATATGAACTGCAGTATGTAACTCTGTTAACACAAATGCATGTATTGGATTTGGGTCTTTATATTGATGAAGTATTTGGGAAATACTACAGTCCTGGTCCAGGACCCCATGGTGTGTCAGTGATGTTTCAGAGTTGTGGATGATTCCCCTTTAATGCATTAAGACATGCGGTCTATTAGACAAATACACTCCGTACTTTTCATGCATTATTTTTTTAGGCTTTAAATATGTGGTGCCAACATAATGCCTTCCATTCTTTAATAACATTAATCATAAATCAGTATAGCTGTGTACCTCTTTTCTTTGACTTTGGCTACCCCCCCCCCCCACACACACCCCCCCACACACACCCCCCCACACACACACACACACACACACACACACACACACACACACACACACACACACACACACACACACACACACACACACACACACACACACACACACACACACACACACACACGCATACACGGACACCCCTCTGTGTACACGGACACCCCTCTGTGGACCCTCTTTATCTCCCCTGCTATGGAAACTCTAAGAATAGCCCTGTCACCTGATGGACCTGATAATGCTCCATCGATGCCAGGCCCACACTGCCCCGCATACCACGGTGTAGGAGTGAAACCTGTAAAACGAGTGAGGTGGTGTGAGTGTGTTTCCCACCAGGAAGCCAGGGATCAGTGGGCTGTTGACAGTCCTGTCCTCCAGGAGCTCAGCCCACCCTGGGGTCCCCTGATGTCGGTGGATAGTACAACCGGCGAACGACTGTACTGTACAGTACACCATTGTACTCCCTCAATTGCCCTCTCTATCTCTCTCTCATTGTCACTCTGCTCCCCTTTTGTCTCAGCCTTTAACCTCCTCTACCTACAGTACCTCCCTGTTCTCCTCCTCCTCCTGCCTTTTGTGTCTCCCTCTGTTTAGTCATCCCTCGCAATCCGGCAGTTTTCCACTCCGCTGTCCTCTCTCTGAGTCACACGTCAATATCTTTGTGTACACTTAACCTTTCCACTTTTTTTTTACCCTGTACCTCACACCTCACTCTGCTGATCACACGCTGGATCTTCTGTGATGACACATGTGGCGCGTCCATCGGAAAACACTGTGTACTCTCTGCCTGGGTGCTATTCAGCCAAAGAGGAAACGGAATGGAGCGTGGGGGGTGGGGCTGGGGGGTGGAGGGAGTAAAAACAACCCTCTGCACATTCTTTGTGATGATAATCCTGCTGCTGAAAATTGTGAAAAGATGCTATCTAAATAGCTTTCTTGGAAAGAAGTGACTTCCTCACACCTGGGTTACAGTCGGAATATGATATTCCTGTGCTTCGTCCAGAAAAGTCACTCTTTTTCAGCTTAAATAAAGCAGCTTTCTCGTACAGAAAGCTGTTGTTACGCGATGTATCTCTGTGTCTGAAGTATGACAGGTAATTAGGGTGTTTATTACTTGAGTTACACCACTAATTAACACATTGTTTGGACGAAGAGCATTAATTACTAGACTCATATTTTTGTATTTAGGTTAAACACTTCAATGTTAGAAATTTTAAACTGACTTAAAGGGGACATAGAAGAAAAATGCTAAACATTAGCTAGAGCACAGATTGGACTGTGTGTATAATCAACTGCAGTGGATTATACTCAACTGTACAGTCAACAGTCTAAACACCTGCTTGTAAATGGGTCTGCATATGGGCCTCACTTTGTTCTTCAGTGAATGTTTTCTACCAAATAGGATTGTCAGAAAAAAAACTTGAGGTTCTATCAAAGAAAAACAAAGGAAGTAGTTGGAATT